>NW_009629229.1:0-5658 GCF_000690535.1 Cariama cristata | reverse complement strand
GTCTGTAACAGACTCCCATCAGGATATCTGTCTTATTGGCCTTCCCCCAATCTTTATCCAAAGGCACTCAACCTCATCATCACTATCGTTAAGTTCAAGGCAGTCAACACACTCCCTAACATATAAGGCCACTCTGCCTCCTCTCTTTTCTTGCCTATCCCTTCTGAAGAGCTTATAGCCATTCATTGCAGCACTCCAGTCATGAGACTCGTCCCACCAGGTTTCCGTGATGGCGATTATGTCATAGCCTACCTGCTGCACCATGGCTTCCAGCTCTTCCTGTTTGTTGCTCATGCTGCGTGCATTGGTGTAGATGCACTTCAGCTGGGCTACCGACCTCCCCTTTGAGACTGACCTGTTGCCCCTAGGCTCACCTCCAGTGTTCGGGGTTTTATCCCCATCTCCCTTCAGACCTAGTTTAAAGCCCTCTCAATCAGCCCTGCCAGCTCATGGGCTAGAATTCTCTTCCCTCTTTGAGACAGGTGAACTCCATCTGTCACCAGCAGGCCTGGTGCCATGTAAACCACCCCATGATCAAAAAAGCCAAAATTCCACTGATGTGTTAATCAGATGGGTTTTCCTGTTCCTTCCAGTATTCTTCCCCACTACTGAAGGGATAGAGGAAACACTACTTGCGCTCCCGATCCTTCAACTAAATCTTCCCAGTGCCCTGAAGTCCCTTTTGATCACCCTTAGACTATTCTCCTCAACCTCATCGCTGCCAACCTGGAAGAGTAACAGTGGGTAATAGTCAGAGGACTGGACCAGACCAGGGAGTTTCCTGGTGACATCTCTTACCCGGACCCCAGGGACACAGCAGACTTCCCTGTGGGATGGGTCTGGCCAGCATATCGGGTCCTCTGTTCCCCTCAAAAGGGAGTCCCCTATGACAATTACCCTTCTTTTTCTTCTCTCTGATGCAGTCTTAATGCGTGAGGTTGACTGACTTGGCCCAGACAATCCCCTGGATGGACCTTCATCTACATTACCACTTGTCTGGTCCTCAAGCTCCAGAGACTCTTACCTATTGCATAAGGGCACCTGGGGGGGTGAGGGAGGTCGGGAGGGTCTTGACCCACAGTGCTTGCAGTTGGAAAGGCAAAACACAACAGCAAGGTGGAGAGTAGCCAGCACTTTGGAGTGGTTCAATAAGTAAGTGGCAAAACATCTGTAGGATTTAAGGAATCCATCATCAACAAGAAGAAACAGTGATGCCTGTCCTCTTATGTAGGCATTGTCACTAGCAGTATATGGTACATGGCAGGGGGAGAGGTGACTGCTTTGTAATTTGCCCTTGGTTTGGACAAGTTTCTGAAATTCTTGCAGCCTCAGCTATGAGTGTTCTCAACTGGAAACTAGAAGATCATCAGATGTGCATCTGTCAACTTGCACAGTGGGTTCATTTTTCTAGCCCAGCTCTCTTAGCTGTAGGTAGTGCTGCAGATAGCTTGTGAGAAAGACATAGTTATAATGTGAGATACTTGAAAAAGGTGGCTGAGAACCTAGACCTCAAAATTAAAAAAACAACCAACCAACCAACCAAAAACCCAATAAACTCCAGGCCATCCCAGATGTAAGGTATACTTCATAAACCATATTATCTATAATGAAACACACAGCCCAGGTAACATAAAGCTTAGGAAAACATTGTTTGTATCATTTTTCTCCCAGGGAAAAGAGAGCGAGAACAAACAGCATAAATATGTAGGGTAGAGGGAACCTCTGAAGACTTAATACCTCCCTGCTCTGTGCCTGAGTCAACACACCTCACTCCTTTTCTGTCTTGGGTCTGATCCAATATCCCGTTTCCTGTCCATAGCCCAAAACACTGGAAAGGTGAGCAATATATTTAGTTTACTTGTAGGTTTGTGTTTATCACTGCTACTGTCCTACAGTGCCTTGTTTTGGCTATTCTGATCACATTTTTGCTTTGATAGGAAACCTTGCTCAGAGCCAGCCCTGCTGAAATCCCATGTTCAAATGGATCCAGATTGGTAATCTGCATGGTTTAGACCGCAGTGTAAATGTTCATGCGCTGAACATCACCTTCATATGCTTAAGTATCTATCAGAATTAGCTGTTTTCTTAAGAAGTACTTCACCTTCTCTGTGCCTGCTCCATTGACTCTCTCTCACCATCAAGTAATAGACCTCTGCCCTCTAGGCATATTAGTTGCATTCACACAACAAAATTCCTCCTGATTTTTGTGCTCAGTGATACTGGGAAATCATTTTTCATGCTACTGGCTTTATCATTACATTTGTTGCTATACCCATCCTCAGATGTATACAGTCTTTGCTTTCTGTATGCTTCCTCTTTGATTTTCAAGTCATTGCTGCTGTAATGTTTATTAACATTTCCCTCTTTCTTATGTGTTGAGGAACTTGCCTTTGTGTCTTTTACTACAGTAGCGCACTCACCTATGCTCTTTTTTTTTCCTGAGAGACCCTAGTTACCAATTCCCTGTGTATGAAATCTGCTTTTAGCAGAGTCTGATGTCTCATCCTTCTCTGCTCAGATTTATGAACTTCATCACTTTGTAATCACTGTTGTCTAAATTGCCTCTTCCTTTCAGGTTCTCGTCTGTCCTTCAGGTCACCCCACCAAAAAAAAACTATATTAGGAACCCACCGATTGAAAAATACTGCTCTCTAACCTGCTGTATTGTTTTCCTAGCAGCTGTCTCTAGACTTGGTGGTATATGTAGTCTTAATGCACTTATAAAAACCTCCTGTATACCAGGGTGAAGGGGATTGCATATCAATTTGCACAGAAAAAAAGCAGCAAAGCACTCTGTGCCCAGCAACTGTGTTACTGCTGGGAAGCTAACTTCATCTGTGCTTCTGAGGATACCAAACTTTCTGACTCCAGCACCATGCAAAGGAGTCCCCTGCCTCAGGACTAGTGGCTGAAGGTGTAACAGCTGTAAATGAGAAATGGGAATTGGTTCTTAAATAGTCTCTTAAGCTGGAAATCAGGAGGTGGGCTACCAGCTTATTTGACCTGGATATTTTATATTTTAAATTAATTATAAGGGATAGCTAATTTGACAGGTGCACAAACAGAGAGAGTAAGTTGCTTGAAGGAAAAAAACAAAACAAAACAAAACAAAACAGCTGTGGGGGCTTATGATGCTTTTGATGGATTAGCTGTAATTTTCCAGTTTATCAGTCGGGATTGCCCCCTACTTCTTCCCTATGCTGGGAAAAAAATACCTCAGACTCAACTAAGGGAGATGCTAATGGGCCCTGAGAAACATGACAAAATGACAAAATTCTGGGAAAGAAGACGCAAACAAGGATAGGAAACGGCTATAAAGAAAAGAAGGAAAAAGAAAAAGGAACTTGACTAACATTGGCAGCTAATTTAAAAGAAAGGCTTTAAAAAAACAAACCTGTCAGTTCAAGCTGAAATTCTTCCACCATGAAGATGCCTTTCTAAACAGTCAATTTAGGAAGTTCTTTGCCTCCCTTCCCCAGCCACCTTCATCACAACAACTCAGTGTATTCACTTCAGGAGTTTGCCACCCTCCAGCTGCTGTAACATGGCTCCATGTGGGACTGTCTGGATACCGGGTTGCTGATGTGCTCAGGGTGGTTTTTTTTTCTTTTTATGCCCTTTTCTTTTATTTTCTCTTTTTTTTTTTTTTTTTTTTTTTTTTTTTTTTTTTTTTTTTTTTTTTTTTTTTTTTTTTTTTGAGGATTTGGAAAGAATCTTAAGTCATGTAAAATATTTTAAAATACAGCTTCTAAAAAAAATCAGAGTTTGTCCTATAAAGCTGTTGGATGATTGATGATGAAAAATTAAATAGTTATAATTACTTTGAAAAATCAAAGTTCCAATTATGTGCTAGCTGGTAGTACTCTCAACTAGCAAACAAATCCCCAGCATTGCCAGCCATGCAGTTTGGGTGACAGTGCAAATGGAAAAACCACATGTCTTCACAAGTGTGCTGTAAAGGTGGATTAATGAATATTCATCGTATGCACATGTCCGATTAGGCAGTGATACATTGCAGAATTAGTAATTCTGTCCCGAGGGGAGGATTTGGAAGCATTGCAGTAAATAAGAACTGGTATGCATTAAATCAGGCCACACCAGGAATGAAAAGAAACAGAAAGAAATAATGAAGAACTAGCCATTCTGTGAGTGAAACAGAGATCCAAGAGGAGGCAAATATTATGGCACCATATTACTAGGTAGTGTCATAAAACTTGTGCAATGGGAAGGCAAACTAAAGTATCAGAGATAACTGTTAATTCTGGAATTTCCAAACTTTCAAGTGCTGAACTGTATAATGGAACATTCTTTTAATGGAAAATTATCTCTACAATACAATATTGCAAGATAGTCAATACCATTTTGTATAAAAATGAAGCTAGTTCAGCCTTGGAGTTAAGATCTGTTTGGGGAAATTTATGGGATTACAAAAAGAAAGTACTCTAGCTGCTAATTACAGTCAGGAAAGAACCTCTCCTCAGGAAAAGTGCTGAAGTATCATTGCTGAGACCTGGAAGAAAAAACAGTGACAAGTTTTGAGATTTGCAAGACCCATCAGGAGACTGAAGCCACTAAAAGGCTTAGCTGAAGGATATGCTATGCAACTCTAAGGGGCTTTTGTGCTAGAAGACTTGTAGCTTGGAGGCCAATTTCAGAGTCTTTTTCATCTCTTTCCTGGTATAAAAAAAAGACCAGAGAGTGCTCTTTTTCTCATCCATACCTCAGACATTTGCAGAGTAGGGCCCTGCGTGTTTTACTAAGTAAGGAGCTGTGCAAGGGCTGAAGGGACCAATTCTTGCAGCCTGGATCTTCATGCAGTCCTCTACCCCCAGGTAGGCTGCATGTCAAATGCATGCAAAACATTGCCAGTCATATGCCCACCTTGCACACGAATACACCAATATAGCAACAGCATAACTGTGTTATTCTGCAGTTTTGGGAGGGGCAATCTCAGGGAACTTAGCTTTCAGGTTCATTTCCCTCCATTTGACACATGAAGAACAAACATTTTCCAAAATTAGGGTTTTTTTTTAACAGAAGTAAGGTTTAGTTGAACAGTTTTGCTTGGTGGTGCGGGGGTTTGTGCCTTGTTCTGTTTCTCAGCAGCTTTACATATGAACAAGAATATTTCAGCTGGCAAGCATTTTAAATGTAAGGCTTTGAGGCTCAAGTGATGCTCTGCTTTAAAAGTGCAGGAGCTTCTGTCCCCATCTTAGCAGTTCATGACACAGCGTTGAAACGCTGTGACCATGTGCTAGCTGCTTGGCTCTCTGAGAGAAAGTCACTTTGTCTTTGAAAAATCACCCTTTGAGCACTTAACATGGAGGCTGTTTCTTTTCAAAGTGAAAATGACAGTGTTAATACTTGAAAAGGAACACACGACTTCTGTATTTTTCCCACTGGCAGAAATGAAAGTGGACATCTTTTTGCACCCTAAATACTAGAGCATCTTTCCTTTTGTGAAGTATGAAGTCATCTCTACTGCTATTGTGCAGTGAGGTACTCTGAAGAGAAGAAAGGAGGATGGTACAGTGTGAGTGAAAATTTTAAAAACTGTTGATTTATTCCATCAAAAACTTTGATTCCTAGTGAGAAGGTTTGTGCTTTGTCCTATTCTGTCACTTTTGTTAGTGGCTGGAAAGCTGCCTGGCGGAAAAA
>NW_009629228.1:0-393 GCF_000690535.1 Cariama cristata | reverse complement strand
GTAAATTTTTTCTATTAATATTCTTACTTTGTTCTAATAATATTTATAGAGTATGTCTGCTTCATTTTTTTTGTATCTTGGCATTCACCACACACTAGCTTAGCAAGGAAATGTATCATATTTACTAGATAAGATTTACTAGATAATCCTTGACTCTTCCATGGAAATAGGAAGGTATTCAAAATGGGAAAGAGATTCTAAGGGCTTATTTTCAGTGGCCCCAAATTGTCCATCCTAGTATTAAGTCTGTACAAAATGCTGACGCGCTGGAAGCCAAAATATGAGTTTATTGCTACCCCTAATGCCTCATCAAGAAACCAAAATTCCATAAAAATAAATTGTTCTGTTTAAGGCACTTTAGCAGGCAAGGTACTGCATTTAGCATCAACCTCG
>NW_009629227.1:84926-85232 GCF_000690535.1 Cariama cristata | reverse complement strand
TTCCTGAGCTACCTCTTTTAAAGTAAAAAAATAAGAGAAAAGGAAAGGCTAGGGTTGACTCTGTGAGACCCCTGTATTTATTCACACTTATTGTGCATGACTGTAGACTGGTAAATCATATTAGCAGCCCATCTCCCCATCAAGCTGCTACTTGCTTTCCAGCCCTGGGAAGGTTCAACAAATCAACAGGAGCACGGAAAACAGAACATCAGTCTAATCTAGTGTTTAAGGTGAAGTTTTCAAACCCAATCTAAGAAGATCTTTAGAGCAAGCAACAAGCTGAAGGGCTCAGAAGGTGGTATTGAC
>NW_009629227.1:76919-84895 GCF_000690535.1 Cariama cristata | reverse complement strand
AAGAGTGTTGAAATATTGAGAAGCGCAGCACTTGTGCATTTTTAATAACAAGAGGGTCAACAAGGACACAGCTCCCTTGGTGCCAATAGTTGCCACACCAGGGCTATAAACGCTCTCAGTTCATCAGATTTCTTAAACAGTTCATCAGCTTTCTTAAACACCCTAAACCCCCTCAGCGGACCTTTAGTCTTAAATTAACAAACCAAAGCAATGAAAGAGGGTGCAGCTTGAATGGCCAGCATTGATCCCCAACGGGGCTCGGCGAGGCTACAGGCGCTGAAAAACCCGCTCCATTGTCGGGAGGAATTGAGGAACCTCCCGGCCTAAATAGCCCGGCCGAGGCGGGCCAGAGGCACGCAGCTGTAAAGGGCTCCCCTCGCCCCGCTCCCAGCGCTCACAATGCGCCAGGCATCAGCTCTTTGTCCGGCCCAGACTCAGCAATTTTCTAACAAGGATTAAAGTTGTTTCTCGGCAGGGCCGGTGAAAAGCGATTTAGCAACATACCGTGCTTTCTTCAGGCAAGTTAAAGAGAAGTAGTTAAGGAATTTCATTATTCCGTTGACCAGTGGAAACACAAAACAAATATATTAAATATTCACCACCTTTCTGGGGGCCTGAGCTATAAGATTCGCAGAACGGTTCAATTAAATATAACACTTAACGGCTGAAAGCAAGCACTTCAGATTTATTTTTGAAGTTTTATAAAAAGGTGCAGCTGTTTGCCACCTGGAAGGAGGCTCAATACATACTAATGCACAATGCCTTGGTCCTTCTAGGGCCGGTATCCCTAACGCCTGAGACACAAGACCCCGTTGAGTTTCTGTATCTTGCCTGCTCTTGATAAATGGGCACTGGCAAAATGCTTTTTCTGCTGAATATGGCAGGGGGAACAGCTTTTCTAGGCACCGCATTTTATCTTCCGACAGAAGCCTTTATTGCAGTATCGATCAGGAATTGAGTCGCTCAGACAACAAGGGGATGTTTTTACTTCCTCCAGCTCTACTTTTCCTACCAGGAACAATAACAAAAAGTAGTGTTCTCACTGTAGAGATTGTACCTCAAAGGCAGCGTAAGCCAAAATGCTATGAGCATGTTAAATATTAAGTGCTAAAATGCCTCGTGCTTATTAAGAGTCAACGCTATGACATTGTTCCAGGATTTTGGTAGCTAGCGTTAGTAGTCTGCCATGGAACTTTCAGAACATTTAAAAAAATGTTAAAAGACAAGAGAATAAGTAAATTATTCCTTAAAAATCCAAACAGCAAAAGTTAGATAAAAGTTCCTGATTTAAGTTTCATAGCTTGTTTCCCTCTTTGTAAAATAAGAATAATCACACTGACCTCCTCTGGTGAATGTTAATGATAATGAGGGAACCAAGTGTTACTTGGAGTGTCTTTGAAAATACTTTGAAGTTTAGAAGTTACAGCTGTATTTTCAAGTTTAGGTGTAGACACCATCCACCTAAATGAGGATTTTTACCTGAGCAGGGAAGAGTTCATAGATTCTTCTGAAGGCTGGAAAGCCTTGGTAACTCTTTAAAAACAAAAAACAAACTGGGGAAGCATTTTTCAGCCTACGGGCCACCATGATACACCAGAAGGTCACCTGCATCTTGTAAATACACACAGGACCACCAAAGTAAGGAATAAAGTCAGAAGAAGTAATGAACATTCAAAATATCTTTTTTTTTCAGAAATGAAAAATACTTAGTTGCAAACTAAAAGAGAAAATGAAGTAACTTTGCGTAAGATGTTTAGGTAGCCTTTTTATTAAGAAAGCCTGAGAAACCTTTGAAGGTTGAAGCATCTTTAGGTAGATGTAGATAAGAAAATCCTGTATCGGCATCTAGATCTTTTGTTTGTACTCTTTTCCTGCCCTCTCAATTCTGATTCCAAACACAGGCGATTAATGAACTGGTCAAAATATCCATTTCTTCTGCTGGAGGGAGACCAGAACCTGCTGACTAGTGATGTAGTGCCCTCCCACCACTCCCTGCTCCATCTTCACTCTCCTGGGAGGAACAAATTATCTCCCCAGTGACTTTTCATTTCCAGATTGCACTCATCACAGATGTGGACTGGTCTGTGAGGCACTTCCAGCTGCATTTCCAACGAGAATAACTGTGCCAGTGACCACAAAAATGAAGGAAGAGAAGCTGGGGAAACCTCAGAAAAGAGAAAGCTCTGGTGCAAGAGCTTTCCCATCCCACTGGCAGCTCCATGTATCTTCATGGAGACAGCTACTGCCTTTCTGCGAGAGGTCATCCAACCCCACAAGAGAGTGGTTTCTCATTATACATGGCCTCAGAGTGCCACAACATAAAATGTCGAGCTAGGTTTGACTCTGAGCACTCAAGTTTACAGTGACATCCCTGAAAAAAATATTCTCACCAAAATTCAGAATTTTGCCTTTGTGGGAAGCCCGTGCAAAGGCGGTATTTTTTTGTGTGCGTGTGTCTCAATGTTATTGTTCTGCATCAACAGCGAGTTTTATGTTATTGAGATGTGCTTCTACGTTAGAGACAGTAGGATTCAGTTGGCAGAAGTGGTCATTTAGCTGGCCTCTGACTGTAGAAATCAAAATAACACTATCTCTAGATACAATAAACTTTTCAAGTATGCTTGTAGCCTGGATATTCTTACAGCTACCCTAACGCCTTTGGCTGTTTGGTTTTTGGTAAGATAGTAATCTTTCTGTTTAGAATGTCAAAGAAATTTACATTATTTCTCTGAAAAAATGAAAAAAAATCTCCACCTTTTTATTCAAAGCACTGCTATGACTGGGGAAAAAAATTATGTGGCGTAAATTTCACAGCAAAATGAGCCTACAGGGAAACAGTTGACATTACAACAGTGCCGAGAGTTACAACTGTATTTCCATTTCATGGGCACTGATCAAGCTCTACTTAACTACTTGTTCACTTCCTGTATATTTACTGTATCAGGACACATTACTTTTATTGTTTTTTACAACGTATAAAATACAATCAAAACAAATAAAAAACTGAAAAGATGTTTTAACATACTTTGGTTTTCATCCAATAATAGTATATATCCATTCATATGCAGACATCAGACCTGGAGGGTTTGGGGGCTTAATTTTGCATTTTCTTCAATGTTCACAAAGTTCAAGGAGAATAATACTGGTTTTGGGGGGTCACCATCACGCCCCTCTCTTTATTCCTTTTGCTTCCCCCCCCAGGAATTTTCATTTAAAAAAACCTGAAATAAATTAAGATTAAACTAAGCACGAGTGGAAAATCCATGGAGTTATCGTTGTTGCAACCATGGGCTTAGCAGGCAGTACAAACAAATGAAGCCCTTCCCCTAGAGTGAAAATCAGATGTTAAAAGCCCTTCCTCTGGAAAATGCAAATGATTAAATCAATATTAAGTCTAATATGAAAAACCTGTATTTATCTCTGCTCCCCATTTTGCTTCAGTTCCTTCCCACATTTTCATTCAAGGACCTCTCCAAAAGTCCCCCTATCGCTCTATCACTCATTTCTGCCGTAATGCTCCCAAGCCTCGTGTTCCCTCACGTGCTCCGACTTTGCACACCTCTTCCACCCCACCTGTGTCTTACGCTTCTAATGCTCGGCACCGCTTATCAAAGCATCTTCCTGGAAACGTCTAAGGCTTTTATCCAGCTTCCGTGTTTTCCTTCCTCCTCTAGGCCTGAAATGCTAAGCCAAGTTTTGAACTTTGGCTTGGGAATGTGCAAAAATGTTCACAGCCCTAAATTACAGCTAGGTGTACGAGGAAAGGAAAAGTGAGAAAGAAGCTACATACTACCATCTGCTTCAACACTCATACTTCTTGTGATAAAGGGATCAGGACCAAGATTTCTTTAACTTGGTCATTTCAAATTACAAACTCTGTTCGGGTACAAACCACATCTTTTTTTTTTTTTCTAAATTCTTTTTTTTTTTTTTGTGTGTGTGTATGCGATCGTAGCAGATTTATTAACTTGCCTCCTGCTTGGCCAGAGAAGAAAGGTTTTCTTCCTTCCAGTGGGACTCTTCCTTTGGTTTCCTTCTGCCTTTTTTGTGCTATTACTCCAATGAACCCCTCAGGGATCTCAAAAAATATTTTGTTTTTCTTAAGAATGACTAATTGATGAAACAAACACTTTAGTCTCTAGTCAGTCTCTTCCCTGCCTATTTGAATGAAGAGTTCCTACTGTCACTCCCAAAGCAATCCGGAGAAAAGGGAAAGGGCCTCAACAGAAACAGGAACCCAAACCTTGTCAGAAAGACCCTGTTCATTTTTTGACAGCAAACAAGTGAACAGTTGCTGGACGAGATATTTCGGTGATACAAGGAAAGAAATTAGGCAGGCTAGTTTTCAGAAATCAGCAATGAGAAGAAAAGAGAGAACAGGGCTCACTGAAAAGCATATTAAGCATCATTTAAACTTCTACACAAAAAAGGATATTGTTCTGAAATAAGAAAGAATATCTAACCTATGAAAGGCTTATCTTTTAGGAGGAAAGTCAATTTTTCATATTTTAGGCTTATAATTAGAAGTTGGCTGGTTGCTATGGAACTGCTGCCAATTCACAAATAAATATACACTTTTAATACAAGATACACAGTACACATCTCTCCCTGCATTGTATATTGGTTGCTAAACAACAATTTACAATATTTATGCTACTTGATAATGTTTGTGACCTTTGGTTTTTTTCTGGCTTTTTCACATATGGTAGATGCGCTTGGAAACTGGAAGTTTGCAAAATGCGACATGCATAACTTCCTTCCGTATCTGGACATATGTAATGTTGCTGTTCTGATTTTAAACACTAGGTACTAACATAATGCTCATGACTGCGAGAGACTAACAGCACAAACAGTTTCCCTATTCCACTCTGGATACGCAGTGCATCTGTGAACGGTACTTCCATAGGTTATTCTGGTGCTAAACCTCTCCGGAGCAAACACTGTCGGTCTCGCTACACCGTGGGTTGTGTTGCAATTGGGGTGTATCTGCAAACAGCCTCCAAGGCGCAGGATAGGGAACATCACTTGAGTGACCTTGAGACGAAAGCCAGCTTGGATCCTCAAAATAAACAAATGAACATAACGCAAAATGACCAAGCTGTTACTCGTTATAACACTAGCCACTTGGTCTCAGGCTCTAGTTTTAAAAACTTTGCAAATGCTGTTAGCTCCACAAATGCTAAGTGCATGCGTAACGTTAGGAAGGTTAAAGGTCCAGGTTCACTCTGCCTGTAAGGTACTTAACTAACTGAGACATCTATCTCTGCTTTTGCCCAGTCACCCGGGGCTCCTCGGGGAGGCCCCGGAGCAAGGCATCGGCAGAGGCACCACAGTGAGAGACCTCCCGTGAGCTGCAGCTCTCCCTTAAGGTGAGTATATTCTTAATCTCTGTGGCATGTACCAAAAATGAGGTGGACCAATGTTGGGCCAAAGTCCGTGTTGCAGCTTTTACACCCACGTTTGTCCTAGAGTCTTCTATTTACACTCCCTGCTCCATGTGGAATGACATCAAGTACATATTTTTATTGTAGTATTTAAAACATCCTGGGTTCCTCTAGGTGAATATTTACAGGCAGCTCACTTCTTTCCACCTCAGCAATCTTGACTCTTCCTACCGTCAGTCTGTACGTGCTTGCGGGGGCATACGCCGGGGCTGGATGCAGCTGTGAAGTTGACGGGGAGTTGCGCAGCAGTGGAGCCACTCCTCCCCTACGCCACAGCCACGCTGAGCAGCGCCGGTGGGGAGCAGAGGCCCAGCCTCCTGCCTCCCTCTTGCTTCTCTCCTCCCTTCATCTCTTTGGAGAAAGTGTCCTTGCGTTGGGCGGGTGCCTGCTTTGCTCCTTTCCATCTCTGACCCTACTGCCCCTGTGCACGCTTTCCGCTATGCAGATCTTACAGCTGCGTTGCTTTTTTTTTGGAGCCGATTTTTTTCTGTTCATTATTTGTACCGTCTTTCTTGCACGTTGTAAACACTTTTAGCACAGTATAATACAAAGGATGGTCAATGCAGTGTAAATTAAGAAAATATACGATGAAACACTTGAAAATTATTTAAAGGGAATCATCGCTATATAGGTCAAGACTTTTGTACATTTAAATCAGCACTAAAGCTTCAGTTCCCCGTGATCAAACAGGTTAAGAAGCTCTTCCCACTGATGAATCACTGACTTTGTCAGAGCTCTCTGCAGCATCCTCACCTGGTACTATTTTGATTTACAACCTAACAACCTCTTTCTGTTAGCCCAGACTCATTATAATAAATCTAGATTATTCTTATGCTTTCTGGCACTATTTTTCTTGTAAGACAATCAACAACGTGGCTGTGTGTCTATTTGCGAATGCTTACGTAGAGCTTTGCTAGATTTTCCTTTTCAAACTAAGCTTGACTCAAATGAAATGCAAGTATAAATATCAAAACCGCAAGTAAGGTTTGAGAAGCCACCAGGTTCTCCTGCTGTTTATATGTGTGTGAATTACAGTACATCAAGAAATCAATATTCCCTAGATGGTGCTTGTGCCTGGCACTTCATGGTGAACAAACATTAGGTAAGACAATATAAATGGTACAATCCTTATTGATTTCTCTTGACTGTGTAGAATGTGAAAGCTGCAGCCACAGTTAACACTCACTGACAGTCTCATCTAAAGTTTCAGTGCTATTTTATATTTTTATAGCTGTCCATGCTCAATTGATTCCATTAAGTTGCTAGACACATTTCAAGCTATCTAGATAGGGGGAAAAAAAAAAAAAAAAGCAGTGCCTGGAATGAGATGCTGCTACTTTGTGCCTAGCAGGATAAAAAGGTTAAAGGACTAAATTGTGCCTGGATGTTGGAAGGAGTTCTCTTTTATTTGATAGAATTGTTATTGTTTTTAGTGAATGGATACTGTGAGTGATGGATAGATGCATTTAACTAAGTTAAATAAATGAACGAACAGTATAGACCAGAAACGTCTATGGGGAAATTGTACTGGAAGCTCCCAATGTTATAGCCTCTCCCCAAACAAACAAGTAAAACCCACGTAGTTCCACCCCTGATTGATAAAATTCCCTCAGAAAAAAAATCAGACGGGCTTTCAAATCTTGAGTTTGGGATTTTTTTTCCATTTTTTTTCCTCTTTTGACTCAAGATGCACATTTTGAATTGCCTTTTTACAGCAATTTATACATTGTTCTTTTTTTTTTTTTTCCCAACAAAGTGAGCTTCTCACACAAGTCAGGGAAATTAGGGGGTAGGACAGCATAAGAAATTCTGAATACCAGGATATGAGATTTAGTGCCCTGAAAAATAACCCTCTGTTTCCCTTTTATACCCAAAGAGCTCTTTTAGCAAGATATCAGAATATGTATTTCATAGTTTCTTACTCCCTCATTGAGAAGATTTAAATATTATGAATGAATTAGTGTGAAAAAGGTGTTAGACACCCATTCCATGAATACTAAATGCCGACTGGACTACGGGATACATAATATCTTGAGAAAACCATTTTTATCTCTTTTTGGGCTGTTTGGTACCCAACAGGATGGAAATTCAGAAATTAAAAATGGCATAAAAAATGAAGAAGTGGGGAAATGTATCATATCAAAAACATGTGAAAAGCAGCCATTGTGTTACGGTTCCCTCTAGAGAAAACACTCTCAGCTACAGTGTAAAACAGCTTAAAAAGTGCTGAATATTCTGATCCTGAAGCAGCAAACTCTGAAGCACATGCTTTGCTTTAAGTGTGTTGTGGTCCTATTGATTTCAACGGTACTGAGCTTTGCTGGATTTATAGCAGCATAATCAGCACCCTCCAAGAGTGGGCACTTCTTTTTTCAGCATATTGCAGGGGAAAAAAAAAAAAAATCAAAGAAAACTTATATACTATACGAAATCAGACGGAATGTACGTTTTTCAGCTTTCAAATGAACTGTTGTTCTTTTATAGAGATTTCTATCTCCAAAAAATGAGATGAATCTACTTGAAAACAGCAGG
>NW_009629227.1:63721-76906 GCF_000690535.1 Cariama cristata | reverse complement strand
AGGGAACTTTGAAAAGACTTTGAGCAGTAAATTTGCAAGATGCTGCTTCCATCTTGCAGAAGAGTTTCCTATATTTGAGCATGTTAATATATTTTACTTTTTCAGTCCACATTTGGTGACACTGCCTACAGTTTTCTCTAAAATTCTTTCTTTTACCAAAAAAGACATGACAAAGTGTTTTAAAATTACAAGAATGTCTTTAGATCAAGAGAAAACTGCAGTGGTTCTCATATCAAGAGCTTTCTATTTCCCCTATAAAATATTAGACATTATTAAAGGTGAGTTAAGACTTTGGTGAAAAATCTAAAGAGCATCGGCAAATCTGAGCACTGCTCAGCTTTTCAATTGCTTTTCTACTTCTCAGTTCTTTTAAATGGTTTTCTATGGCAGGAACATTTTTCTTAATTAGTCACAGCTAATTAGTGTTCTGGCATAGACAAGTAATCAGAAATGTCAGAGCTGCAAGGCTACATCTCCCTAATCCTTTGATAATAATTTAGCCTCCTGGGAGGGCCTCAAGCTGCGGTAAGTAGTGGCTGACAATAAGGCAAAATTAGGTGGGCAGCAGACCATTAGGATAGAAAAATAAAAAGCACTACCAAATCCTGCTGAGCACCATCAGGCAACTAACTACACTGCCAGATGAGGTGCCTGTTTAAGCCTGTGTTGTTAATTAGCTGATTCTACCAGACCTGCCACATATGTCCAGGTGCATCATGCAAAAGATGTGTATTTCTGGGTTTGCGCCAAAGGACAATTTTGCACTGTGATCAAATTTCAAGAATCTGAGAAAGAAGCCCACATATTTCTTGAAGATTATTCTGAGTTATCAAAGAAATAAGAAGATCAACAAGCTACAATCCATTTTTGTTGAGGCTCTTTTAAGTAATTAGGCACGGTCCTCTCATGTTTCTCAGAGGTTAATACAAACACAGCTTTTGATTCAAATGTGGCCTTTAACCAGTCCTACCTAGTCTCAACTTGCTGAAGTTGCCTTGGCATATAATCTAGATCAAAAAGTAGACCTTTTGTCAAATCACACACTTGCAAATAATTACATAACAATGAAAGAGGAGATTACTTATTAAAATTAATGTGACAGGAAGCAATTTGAGAATGAGAAAAAAATCACAATTGACGTTTTCTAGAAGAACACTGTTGAATGCTAAATACTGCAGTAATGGCGCTTTTGGGGGCGGCATGGACAGCACAAGGAGTTCGTACTACAGAAAACTCACATTTAAGATAAGTGTTCCTCTTAGCTGTGTAACACCAGCTGAAGATTAACTCACTTGCCAGCGAGAAGCACTTGCATATTTTTAACACAGGTTTTGTAAAAGGTCAGAAAACTTATAGAAATGATGCAATTGAATACAGCATTTGCTAAAAATGTACTTGCAGATATGAAACGAATCTGCAAGCAGAAATTAATCGGATGAGTACTTCATAGCTCCATTTAGGCATAGAATGAAGTACATAACATAGTAATCTTCAGAGAATAATTACTACTGCAAATAACCTCAAGTACATCATTGAACTTAAATCGTCCATCCCTGCTACTAATGGAAAAGGAAAATAATGGTTGTGATACGGGAAAATAATGGTTGTGATAATTAAATGTGATAGCATTTAATTAACATTCCAGGCAAAATACAAGCATTTTTCTGACAGAAAAAGAAGATCACATTACATCTGAATTTTTGCAATCCAAAAGCCAAAAGCACGTAGGTAAATCTGGAGTGCTTAAGCATTTATACTACTCATAAAGACGTTCAGGCTTTCTGCACTCCAAAGAAAGTTGTACGAGTTCCCTGACATTGACGTCTCTTACACTGCTTGTTGAATTGTTACCCTGCACGAGGCCACAACCCCGAGGACATTCTCCTACATGAGCAGTCCCTGTGAAGTCAACAGGACTACTCACTCACAGCACACCGGTTTGACACCCAGAAGAGATGGGCGATGAGGGCCAAAGTCAACATCTGCTAACAGGTACCATCGTGTACAAGATAACGAAGGGATCCCTTTGCCAAAGCCGACCTTTCCGGGATGCACACTCTGACTGTGTTATGTGTTTATGGTATGCTTGTGCACAGGTTTCCCAGAAATTAAATCCTAAAAAAACCTGGAAAACCTTTAAGTTGTAGCAATGGCTAAACATTGATGTGTTAAAACTAGTCTCTTAAACCATTCTTTATTACTCAAAACAATTTTTTTCTCTGTTCAGACAAGAATATCCATACTTGATGTGCAATTAACAGGTACAAGAAAGTGAGAAGCTACGCCAAGTGGCACTTAGGAACTATACATTACTACAGAAAGTAAGTATTGCATCGATGTTTTGAAGAGTGCTTTGTGCAAAATGACTTATCTCTTTCAAGCTGGTTTGTTAACAAAATCCAATTTTGTTTATAAGGAAACAGTTTTTAATTTATAAGTCTAACGTAATTTAAAATGCTCAGGAGTTCAAAACTTATTAATCCCGTCTCAAAAATTCAGGTAGAAACATGAATCTAAGTCTAGTCAGTGATGATAACCTGGCACGTCTATGGATACAGCATGGCGTTTATTAAGGTTAATGGTAAAACTCCCATTGATTTCGATAGTGTAGAACCACATCCCATGGGAATTTCTTAGTTGGATATTTTTTACATCTGTTATTTTTGTGATCAGATACACAGCACTGTTTTTTGATAGGCTGCACAAATGTTCTTAAATCATCCATCAAGCAGATTATCTTTATAAATAAGGGCCTTAATAATAATTAGTAATATTTTAGATTTCTTCTAGGTTTGTGTAATTCTATCCTAAATACTTCGTTTTTCCATTGACCAACTGCTACTTTTACAGCCTTTCCTGAACATAAGTATTTTTCCAACAGTGGTTCAGAAAAAAAAAATTAAAGTACAATTTTGTTTCTAAAACATTTCACTAAACATTATTTTAAAAAATGAATTCTTGGTTTAAGTGATTAAACTTTTAAAAAGTTTCCGTGGGTGATGCTTTTAATCATAATTAAAAATTGTAATCATTAAACAAACACTGTGGTGCCTGTCTTCATGATGTAGTTGTTATATTGAATCTACCTGAGTCACTGCAAGGTTAATGGTAGAAATGTTTGCTTTATTCGAGTTTATTAGAGAAACTTGTCCCAGTGTAACTTCATTGTCTTAGTTTACTTCAGTGGAGTATGGGATTGGAAGGAATCACATGGATCATTCATTGAATTAAGCCTTCAGGAGTCACGAACATGGAGCAGATATTTAACCCAGAGCTACTGCAGACCATCCACATGTACAACGCATTACAAAATCTTTCTAGTGTTCTTTAAGATCTGCGGTGTTAAAACCAGACAAGCAAACAAAAAACCCCCCACATCTATAAGCTGCTACAGCATGACAGTAGGAGATGAATGCCCTGAGTTCCTGTGACAGGAAGGAATTTGACAGGCAAAATTCCCAGCTGATGTTAGGAAGAAGACCATGTCCAAGACCACAAAGGAGGACAAAAAGTCCTAAGTGTCTCTGACAAATTGACCAAGCAAAAACTCTTTGTGACTCCAAATCTGGTGATTAAGATTGAGAACAAGAAGACGGCACACTGATTTGGGAGAGACAAGTCCTACCAGAAGCACCAAACCATATTGTTCTGCATGCTCTCTATACCCCTTCCAGAGGAGATAAGAACGAAATGCACTCAGAAACCAAGTTTTTCAGAGGAAACAAAGGAAAAAAAATTAACCACCTTGGTTCTGCTGCACGATCAGCAGAGGTAATGAAGCATGGGATTTAAATGGTTTAAAAATATTGCAGAAAAAAACTAGCAGCCCAGTCTTCTTTCAAAGTCCCCTGGAGATTTCAGCCTCTCTCATATTTAAGGATTCATATCACAAGCTTAAATTCCATTCTCCTGATTTTCACATTTCATACAGCATAGTAGTGCTTCTCCTGGCTTATCAAGCACCACCATAAAACAATGCATAGTTTCTGTCTTCATCCTAGTTTGAGATTTCTCTGGTAGATAGAAGATTTTCCAACTTCTAGCCTTAACATATTGTGACCCACTGGCAGACATTTGTACTTGTATCAATACTATTCTTAAATTTAAATGATTTTTGTTATCTACATTACTTCATACGATAGAGATTCCGTTCTCTTGCTCACTGTAACAGCAGTTAGTATATAGCAGCTCTCAATGAAGTCAATGAAATCTGTGCATAAATAGTTTGTAATTGTACATTTTTGGGGGATTAAAATAGTGTCCGAGGCCTGATCTTGTCTATGTTTATAACTAACACCTCTAGCACACAGAACAGTCTGGGTTTTTTCGGTTATTCTGGATGAGGTGTTTCTTTGGCTGAAGCACAGACATGCACTTTTCCTATTTCGCTTGGCTGATGATTTCTTATCCGATACAAATACAATGTATTTTAAGGGGAAATCAACTGTGATCTACAACTGTAGCCAGTCAAATGGCTTGAAGTGTATTTATATAAAAATGTGAACATATTTCATTTTTTCTATTGAAATATAACTTGATAGAATTGAATTTATAAACAGTACCTGGGTTTTGTTATATCACTAATTTAAAAAACCTTTCCAAAAATCATGGGCAAAATCTTCCTCAATCATACTGTTCTAAATCTGAATTAATCTCAGGAAAGGTGAGTTAACACAGTGAGATGCCTTTGTTTTAAATTTCTGCACACTATGAGCTTACATATTTGTTAATGCATTTATCTGAAGCTGTCCAATTGGTTATATCTCCTAGTGTGATGTTATGTAGAAATGTGATACCACCATATATAAAGAAAAATAAAGATACAAATAGATATTTGATACACAGAATACTTATCACGTACATCTTTTTATTTCCCTTACAGCTACAGCATTGGCCACTACAGCATACAATGCATACTGCTGAATAATAAGGGGACGGGAATGGTTTTGCATCTCAAAGGCAAGTGCTATGTCACAACTTGCATCCCTACAGGAGATGTCATCTTGTGCTGAAAAGCGTGATTGCTGAAACGAAACTTGGAAGTGGTCCTTGACCCATCCTAACCCAACTGTACTGAGGCTCTGTCCTTGGGTTAGTGCTAGCTGGCCTAGCCCAAGATCACACCAGGAACCATGCTGATGACTTAACGGTATGGATGATCACTTGCTCGTTCTCAGGCCTGGGCCCAGGTCCTGACCAGTTTACGGTGATGGACATAGCCTAAGGCTTGGTCCAATCCTGCTACATCAACAAAGTCAATGTGGTCTCTCCAGTGAGAGTTAGACTTGGCCTTAGGCACATAGTTTTATTAACATTCAGGAAACTACAACATAAGCAAAAATAACCCCAAAGAAAAACAAAAAATAGAAACTTGAAAATGAAACATATGCTTGCAGATTCAGTGCAAAAGCAAACTGAAGCAGAAGTTGCTAATATGGTTTTAGTACTTTGTGAAGGTGCCAGCTGGATGGATGATAATTTTTCTACCCCTGCAGGGCATCAAAGCTTTTATAAAATCATTCTTTTCACACATATTAGCACTTAGCTTATTAAAACAGATGATACTTTTTTTTGTAAAGCTGGCTGGGAGTGTCTGGAAATATAAAATCTGAGAGATAAGTCTCATTGTGACCAGCCAGTCTAACAAACAACAAACACTGACATGACATACCATGGCTGAGAGTCTATGTTATGGGACCTTCTGTGACTGCCACAACTGTAGTGTCACAGTAAAGGCTGTGAATTGCTGTTATGAAAACATTTGCTGTAACTTGCATAATTAAATGAAACTGCCAGCAAAGCTTTCTAAAATACTTCGGAGATGACACACAAATAAATACATTTCAAAGTCTGTATTATGTTCCAGAATTTGTTTTGTAATAAATTGTGTTGCACAGTGCCAGAGATGACTGACTTCCCTGTCCAAATTCCTACATAATTATAAGTGACTGAGATCATTATCCTGTAAATTGATCCATGATTATAATAAAATAACTTTTATTTTAGACATATTTTACATGTGTAGTGCTCTGAATTTATACAGAAGGTACAGTTTCAGATGCCTACAGCTTCTCCTTCAGACAACTCGGAAAGGGACATACGAGACATAAATTAGTGGTCAGAACTTGAATGAGCAGAAATATGCTCAAGAGTGCTGCCAGCGGCCTTACAGGAGCAAAATTTTGGTAGAGCAGGTAATCATTCCTAACAAAAAGAGGAGAAATCGGGGCAAAGGAATGAGTGGAGGGAGGCTGCAGAAGCCAGTATCGAAGCTGAGGGAAATTATTGCGAAGATACAGGCTGGCTAGCAATGTGTGGGCCTTGAGGATGAGGACGCGGATTACTCTGAACTTGCAAAAGTGGGATTGGAATTTTGAAAACAAGTCATCAATTCAATAAATGTTTGGTCAACTTTAAGAAATTATAAGTCTTAAATGCAAAATCCATAAAACAGAATTGTAAAAGTCATTCCATGAAAGTACCAGTCAAACCCGTAAATGTACCTGGCATAACAGACTGCTCTCTGTATACGAGCAGGCAGTGATACGTACAAGTACTTTATTTAGGGAAATCAGGTCTGCAATGGAGTCCACAAACCACACCAATCCATTCTCTCCATTAACACATTCAAAATCAAAAGATGGAATAAAATTGGAGTACTCACAGTGGAAAATTGACTATTTCAAATAATAATCTTCTACCAATTTTATTTATGCCTTCTAGCACCTAAAAGTTTCATGCAGAAAATGTTTAACGAAAGGCTACCCTTGACAGCTGAAGATGGTAAATAAAAAGTAAAAGAAAAAATGATCAACAGGGAAGAACATCTGAACAGCTTGTTGAATATCATCAAAATGCAGCTTATCCCTTCTGATGTAGTAGTGATACCAACAAGCTTTTGCTTACTTACATCAAATAACTTCTCTATGTACATTTCCTCATTGACCTTTTCTCGAAGTATATCCTGGTTTTGTCGAACAAACATAATGTAGGTGTCTGCTAGATCCATCCCTGGTTTCTGTGGAGACATAAAGTAAGGGGAGAAAGTAGTGGTTTTCAGACCACTCAACAATTGAGACTTCTAAGAAGTTATACTTAAACATAAGGAAAACTGCGATTATGTTACAATGTTCACACATGTATAAACTCTGTTTACCAAATCTGCTGTGAATTCTGGGTTAGTTACCTAGTTCAGGAGGGTTGACTGTTAATAAAGTTCTCAGTGTTATAATTTATGGATGCTTTGAGTCATAAATCTACCTTGCCATATGTAATGGAATGAAGTCTTGGCTCTGGTAACATCAATGGCAAACTTGGACGTTTTCCCCTTTTTTGTTAGTGAGGGTCTCAAAGCTACTCCACCCTGAAGGTCCAGATCTTGCTATCACATTCAGAAAATGGTTAAAAAAAGCATTCAGTTCCTTTTTCATTGCCTCGGATTTGTTGCGATTTGCTTCCAACGTACAGCTGAATTTTGTGTTTGAGGTTAGCTTCTATTAATTCTGATTCAAACTGAGTTCAAGCATTTCTCTGAAAGCAACGGCATAAAAAGGTTGGTATCAGAGTAGACCTGCACTCCTGTTTTTCTGAAACGGTTGCATTGGCACAATCAGCTCAGAGGATGACTAGGGAAGGAGCAAGGGCTGAAACGTTTCCCTTCTCATACCGACCTATGTTCTGTACGAATAGCAGAGCAGGTGCAATTTTCATCCCCCACTCCCAAACATGGGACAGGCTAGGCTATCATCTCGTGTGTACGTGATACTGTGTCAGGCCAGGCAGAGCGGTGGCTGAAACTGCTCTCGCCTGCCCAACTGGGACTTCTGGACCTCTATAGCCACAAAATGTTCCATCCTAAAGCCCTGACAGCCTGCAACATCCCCTTTCCTGGCAGCACATGCAGAGTTGGTCAGGAGTTCACCTTTCTCTAACAGGAACCAAAAATGAATGTAAGCCTTTTGGAAAGTCTTCTGTAAACGCCCTCTGTGTGAACAAGTTTGTAAAAGTACCATTTGCTCCCAAATAATAGTTTTTGAAGTTCATGGCATGCAAAAGAAGAGGCATGCAAAAGGCTTACTGTAAAGTAAGCCTTGGCACAAGGCTATTTATAAAGGATTCAGATTTGGCTAAGACTGACTCTACAGAGTAATTAACAGCTCTAGGGAAGGAGGATGAAAGCGGTTATACCCAGTCCCTGAATTTCCAGGCATAAGTCATCTCTATTTCTCAGAAGCTGTTATTATCTGAAAGCAGCATATGTACAAATCTATAAGAGTAAAATATTTAGCATATTTTAAAGGCCTGTGTGCATAAACATGCTCATACAGTTATAATATTTACGTGTAGTTTTATATTAAGTCTTCCTTTCTAGTCTACAAGTGGATAACTTTAAATTTTTCTCATTTCTTATTATCTTGTATATAAGATAGTATAACATATATGAACATGTCTCAGCATAAGAGGGACGGAAAGGTGCAACATACCCAAACCAGTACCTGTCCAGAAACTGCCATCACAGTACTTGGATTGGGAGCATTCTCCCCTCAAAACTGCAGTGAATGAAACCTCCTGGATCATGCACTTCATCTTTTTTTTCCTGAATCTACCACAGACACATATAGGAATATGATCCAAAATAAGAAGATTTTCTTTTTCATTTATACACGTGCATGAATGGCAATTTCATTTCTTAAAAGTAACAGTTAAATGTGGAATGATGGTCTTTTGGCCATGATGGATGTGGTTTAACACCCCTAGCATCTCCAAAACTCACATGGAAAAACTGCAGTGTCTCCTGTACATTTGGACTGGTCATTCCAGAGACAATGAAAGCTCATTTCAAAAACTTATCACAAACATACATGCCTACAGGAAACTCTTAAGAGGAAAGCAGGACCATTTATAGTTATATCTGAGTTACACACTACTGATCCTAAGCATAGAAATAAAAATGTAAGATTATAATAGGTAAAACAGCTTTCTGTTGGAAAATCTGGTTCATGGAAATCAATAGATTTCCTTCATAAAAATGTGCCTTCATTAAAATGTGACAGAAATGTTTTTAAATTAAACTAAATCACAAAGTGAAGGAGAATTAAAACAGAAAGCTCCATATCTTACCTTCGTATACTCATTTGTGATGGTACAAAAGAATACAGCTAGTGTTGAAACCTTGTGTACTTTCTAAAACCTGATAGGCAATTTATAGGAATTGGACTAGTTTTGACTTGGAGGGATAATGGGAAACATTTTGAAATCTCCAGGGGTGGGTGAAGGATGTAATCTAACAAATGAAAGGTTGATTATAGTTCTTGGAGATACATATTCAAATGTATAAATCAATCTTCCATTGAATACTAAAACCTAATGGTTCTCCGATTCATGCAATTTTTTCTTTTACTAAGTTCAAAAAAATACGTTCATCCTGCAGACAGCCAAAGCTAGAAAAATAACATTTCCCATCAGCATTAACTCTCCCTTTATCTTTGAGATGTTTACCTAGTCTTGAAGCTGTGACATATGGGAATTTCACACCTAGTGAATATATTTTCATGTAGCTTGTGGCACAGGAGTGTAATCATTAAAAGAATATACACAAGTAAGAGTAACTGCAACAGCTGGTGACATTTACCAATTAGAATTACAGTTCTTTAAAACACTTCATCCTTCTTTAATGTGTGCAGGATAATTATCTTTGAAATTGCCGTGGAAAAAAAAAATTAATTTTCCTTTTAAACAGTGTCTGTCTACAGTAGAAATATGTCTGGGTAAGGAAGATTATCAATACTCCGAAAGTATGACTCTCTGTTTTAAAACCATACCAAAATCATTGCAAGTTAACCATCTTGGCTCATGGTGGCCAAAACACATATTAAACACTGAATGAACCAACAGTATATCAAATATTTCCTTATCTTTTCATATTACATGCATCGAATTTATTAGTTTTCTCCAAACATACGAAAGAAGAAAAGACAGCTATTATAAGCATCAAAACAGGCTTAATGCTACATATTTAATGTTTTAACGTTTTTAAAACAGGGATTGTGTCTTAGATGGGAACCTCTGATTACATGATCCTCACTTGCTTCATTTTGGATTATTAAACTTCAGAAAAGAAACTAGGCTAATGTACAGTAAAAAAACCCAAACAACAATTGAGCGATTGAAGCATCTTAAAAGACAAACAAATAGAAACTGAGATATGTTTTAAGTAACTGTCACAGTGGGCATTTCATCACTAATATCAGACAGACTTAAGCAACTCAGTCTCCACATCTATGCCCAATATAAAAAATTCTGCCCCTCTGAATCTCTGGCAGAACATCTGCTGAAGTTAATGGGAGAGAGTTATTTGCACATCTTTGTCAGAAGAATTTAACCTGTATATTTATCTGGATAAGAGCAAAAAAAGGTATTCTGTCTGAAAATTTCCCCAAGAAAAAAAAGTGGTTTTTTTATGACAGATAAAAAGTTGTTGTAGGTTTGTTTTATTCAGAACAGCAGACAAGATGTTTTGCCTATCTGAAAATGAAAGAGAACCAAACAAAGAGATGAATGGAGAAACTGGAAGCACAAAGACATCAAATAAAATACCAGGAAATGAAGAGTTGTAAATAGGGTTACTTTGTCGCTGGTTACACAAGTAACTGAATACACCGGCAAGTGAATGAGTTTAAACAAGGGTGTAGGCTTCAGCACATTCTTTTTTAGGGTTAATCACTAGTTAACCTGGCAAGATGAACATGCTGTTTGAGAAAAAAAAAAAAAAATCCTTGTTAATTATATACTGCAAGTGCTCTTACTTCCTGCTGCTGCACCTAATCCCACAGGTGCAGGTTGTCTCTTTTGCTATTCACTGGTAGGTGGGTCCAGATCCACAGGCACTTTTTCATAGCAACACATTCAGATAAAGAAGAAACAGCTTAACTTTGCCCCTTTCAACAGGAAAACACTATCATAGCGTCTGCTTAACAAGGAGGCAAATTTTAAAATACATTATTCCAGTTTCCCAGATGATGTAGCAGCTGTATTATGATCGACACGCATTGCTCCCACTGGCAAAATTTGCCTGAGGCATCTAGTCAAAAGTAATGCTGCATTGCCTTGACTTCCAGGCATTCATATATTTTGCTGCTGAAAGGTTTGCAACAAGCTTAATACTGCCGCTAACATTAGGCTTTTCCTACAGGAGAGATACACCTGTTTGTGCACAACTTTTCGCAATGCAACAGTTTGTTACAAACCTCAATAAAAACTGTGCACATTTGTAAATACTTGAGTTATGCTTATTCTCACTTTGGCATTTGTCACAGAACATTTCTTAGCATCAGAGAGTATGACACAAACTTGTATTCTTGATCTTACCAAGAAAAAAAATCCTAGTTTTACGAGCCACTATCCTGTCAAAGCATTAATGAGACCAGATGTTAGAGACTAACTATATAATAACAAACTTCATCCCATTTTGTGTTTGCTCTCCTCTCCACCCCCTTCCCCTCCCCTGCATCCTGGAGGGAGACGTTTTAACTACAGCGTGGATGTAACAATGAAATGAAAGGAGTGATGAGCTGGAGGGGGCTATTGTGAGAAACACAGGAGCTCCTTATTCAGTGTCCACCCCCAAATGAAAGAGCACGTTGGAAAATTTCACTGCCTGAAATTTCGCCTCTAAATACTGCAAGGCTCATCACTTGGGCTTTGGAATGACAGAATTAAAATATCGTTAAAATATTTTTGGAATAGAAACTACTTGTACTCGTGACAAGATCCTCGCTTCCTTCATTTCTTACACATCAAAATACATAAGCCAGGCAGGAAGATGCATCATTTGTATAATCAGTCTATTGTAAAAGCACCATTTTATTCTCACAGGGTTATGAAAAATGATATTTCGCTTAAATGAAAAAATACAAGGCATTTTCCCTGCCTCTAAAACATCTTGTTGTAGAAGAAAAAGCAATCTTGGCGAAGGCTAAACGTCTGTATTTTGAGAACTGTCATGCAGAACTTCAGCTGTGATTCTGCAAGCATTTACACAAACACTTTTTCATAGATGTGTAGTTTCATTGCATTCACGGGGCAACACAGGCGTGCAAGTGTCTGCACCAGGATCTTGATTCCGTAGTGCAAAAGGTCTTCAAAATGCTACAGTTCCTATGACAAAATCAGGTATTAAAATATGCTTTTTTCCCCCTAAAACACTATGTTCTACTATGTTCTTTTAGCTTTCCTACTGATTAGCAGCTGTCCTTCTGATCTCCATTTAAGAGGTATCTCAAAAATACTGTTGACTTAAAACAGACGATGCAGGGCTTTCCCTCCAATTCTGCAATAGTTTGTGTTTATGGAACTGAAACTAGAAGGGCCAGTTCCCAGCTTGCGATATACAGAGGAGGAGGAGGAGGAAGGCAGGAGAAGCCCTAAGCATGAGGATAATGACTGTTCTGCACTCTTTATTTTTAAACAGAGGTCTCCCAAGTAAATCCTGCTTAAAAATGAATGGCACAGTATGGCCACATCTGAATGAACACTGATTTCCCAGAAAAAGTCGCTTGCTTCTTAAAACCAGCTAAATGAGGCCACGTAGGATAAGTGTGATACTTGGAGATGGAGGTATCTGGAAGGTCCCAATATGTATCAGCCTGGTAGGAGGCAGAGTTCCTACTTTGGCCTCTACGGGACCCCATAAGTCAAACGCTGGCACATGTGTGAGGCCCCTTTTCATACTTTTGATCCCCGCATAAAGGCAAGAGCGGAGCGAGAGGCCTGGCTTTGTGCGCGCTGCGCGCTGCCGTCAGCCCCGGGGCCTTCCGATGGCCTCTCCGCACTTGGTATGACAGGTGGCCTACATGAAGTGAGGGAGGATTAGGTTCCTTCTGTGCCCTCTCAATGACTGGCATAGATTACCGGCTCCTACAAAGGGATTTAAACATACCTTTCCGAACAAAAAAGCAGTATATACATATGCATGTAACTGGATGCTCAATTTGTATGAGTAATTGCTCTGGCTATATTTGTAAATGAAGCAAACGTGTGTAGAAATGACCAGTTAGAGACACAATTACTTGTGTGCAAAACTGACTTACATGATGAGAAACTGAACACAATGACACTATCTATGTGCTTGAGGAAAATAATCATTTGAGAATAACAATGTACATTTTTTGCCCTCAATTCTGCTGC
>NW_009629227.1:59706-63711 GCF_000690535.1 Cariama cristata | reverse complement strand
TTCTCATTAATTAACTGGCTTTTTGAACAGAATATTGAAAAAAAAAAAAGAAAAAAATTAGGTTGTATTTCTACATCTCTGAAGGATTGCTTGGGCTTTGAGAGAAACTAACACAGACTTATAGTGGATTTGGGTGAGTTGTTTTAAAAAAAAAGAGTAACCTAAATCAGCTCCTGCATTCCCAAACATCAAAACATAGCATTAACAAGAGAACAAATTGCATCCTTCATGCGCTACTAATATTTGTAATGTTTGTGTTATTTTCCTCCAAACATTTGGTTTCTTTCATGTGCACAGCAGCCACAATTTCTTTCACTTCAGAGCCTCGCTTACTGTGACAATTACCAACAAAAAGAGCATAATAGCAACTAGATTTTTTCATTATTATTTTTAGGAAATCGTAAGTCATCACTGTTGTTACTCTTCTTAGTCTGGGTTATTTTGCACTGTTCCTAGTATTTCCGTTGGTGTTTCGATTACCAAAACATACTCAGTGTCCATATAGCCCTATACGCGATGGCTGGGGAAAGCAATGGGAGCTCCCTGTGACTGCAAACGTCCCGCTTCATAAAGGGCATGCTGAAAAACGGAGGTTTATGTTGAATGTTTTTTTAAACAGGTTAAAAAAAAAAAAGGTGAAACTCTTTTTTTTTTTGGATGGAGTTATTTGTAATTCTCTGGCAAGATAAATGAAGGGAAGGCTAGATAGCAACATTTTTACAAACATATCTGCCAAATGAACTGCAAGTCTGTGTCTGCATTTCCCACCCTGGCCCTGAGAAGCTAAGGGACGCCTTCTGGGGGGTGTGCATCTCCCTGCCCGACTATTTAATGTCTAAATCCTCACTCAATAGTAACAGAATTAACCTTTTC
This sequence comes from Cariama cristata, assembly GCF_000690535.1. NCBI lineage: Eukaryota > Metazoa > Chordata > Aves > Cariamiformes > Cariamidae > Cariama > Cariama cristata. Next base: position 62,838 of record NW_009629227.1, on the reverse strand, counting down.
CTCAAAATGACCAATAATTACCCAAGAATGTCTTCCTCCTTTTTGAATCTTTTATTATTTCTATTTTTATTCACCTTTCAACTTTTTTATCCCCTTTACGTCTCATCATCTCTCTAAAACATTCTGCTCAGTACTACCTTCATTTTCTCCTAAGATCTCTTTTGCCTAGTTAGTTTCTTCTTATTTCACTATAAACCAGCATATTTTTCCCTCTTTGCCAAATATTGAGCCTGGTAATCAAAGATCAAAAACTCTGTTGAATTCACACACTCAAAAACACCTCCAAAGGCCTTTCGCCCCCCCCAACCTCCTTCTCCCCCAGATCCGCCAAGCGATCCAACAGCTCTATTTCAGGGACCCCAAGGACAGGGCTGAGGTGACCCAGCGAGATCCTCGAACGGAGGTGGGGCACGGGGACAGAATGCGGCCACCTAACAAAGTACAATTTTGCACATATTTGAAACTATATCAAAAGAAAGGGCTTACTGTGGTCACCTTTAAGTCACTTCTACATAGGCAGCTATATGGTAAGGAGGGACAAGAAGAGATTTTAAACCATATCAGTTCAAAATACAGCCATGCGAGGCATTTAATTAGCTCCAGTGCAGGCTTGCTAGGTTACCATCACACCACCAAGAGCCCAGCGTAAATTCCTCACCCAGTGCCACCCCCCTCTCCACTTCTCACTTCAGTTGTGCGCCCAGGAGATGACCTTGTAATGTGACGACTTACAGCCTCCTTTTGCAGTTGGAATTTGTAACTTCCACAACCGGTGACTTTAGACCCTGTTCAGACCAGACGCTCGCTGTCAGTTGTGACAGTAACGGTTTTTCTTGTCCTCGACTACATCTTCACAGCACGGGGAAGAATGTGAAGAAGCAAAACCAAACCTCAGCCTATCAAACTCCTTCAACCCAGGTAAAATGTCTTCCAGAATTTGGAAAACGTTTGCCTGGTCAGATCCACAGCCTCCCTGAAGTACAGTTTACACCTGTAGTTTACAACTGTAGTACTGTAGTCCAGTTCACACCTTGGGCTGTCGGAAAGGTGTGTGGGATAGCTGAAAAACAATGGGGATTTAAAAATGTAAGGATCCTGCTAGCCTGTCTGTAACCTGGTCATCTCTTCAGGCCAAGCAACACCATTCAGTGAATGAGAGAAAGGCAATGGGGCTTCAGCAACCACGTCCCCGCGCTGCCGTCCCCTCGCCCTGGAGCACTGCATCCCCCTGGGACCTGAGTCACGTTATTCCCCTCAGCTTATGGCAAAGGTATTTTTCAGTCTCATCTTTATCATCAACTTCAATGTTAGCGTATCCAGGCCAATGGTAAAAAACTTTGACATCTCCTTCTCACAGATATCCTATGAAATTTGGAAAGGTTTTCTTGTTACCTGAAAGAAGTCAATGAATTTCTAGTTTGTTCAGTACTTTCTTCTTTAGGGTTTTGAGTCTTAAGGGCCTCACCAAGGACCTTTCGGGGCAGCTCCACAGCACAATATATTAACAAGAGGTATTCTAAATTAACTGGATTTGATATGAGGTTATTCTTTTGTATGCAAGATTGAGCCTACTTTTTTTTCTTTTTTATAAAACACAAGAAAGTTTATACAATTCAACAAAATGTCCACACATAACCAAATAAGAAAAAAATTCTGAAAACATCATCTGAACAGAAATGTTACAATTTGTTATCTTATGAATAAAGCAAATACAAAGATAGCAAAAAACCAAATTCCAGAAATAGATATTTTTCCTTATATTCAGTATGCATGGATTTAAAAAAATGATTAATTTAAGCTTGCGAGTATTAAATTTTTAAGTATAGAACTGCTGAAAGGATTTCTGGCCACCACACAGTCTAGCATGTCCAGCATTCTTCTATATTTGTAATTTTATTTCTTGTGAGGTCATTAACGTAACAATTTTAGTTATTTTTTTGCTATGGTTGGAAAATAAGATTGTTTTAGAATCACATTAAAAAGGGATGAGAACACAGACTTGTGAGAGAACAAAGGATATTTAATGACACTGATAATGACTATATTTGATAACTTCTTCCTTGCTTTTTTGAAGAAAAGATATTCCACTGTGATACTCTAATCAAAATGTTCTCATAGCTGAATTTTGCTTTTATGTATAAAAAAGCTGCAAGTTACCCTTTTTTGGTTTTGGGTTTGTTTTTTTTTTTTTTTATATCACACACACATTGCTTAAGCAATGGTAAATCAAACAGAGATTTCGCAAGCAAGGGATTAAATAAGCAATATTGGGTCCTGAAGTAATCAATAAATAATGGATATTCAGGTATGACATTCGTACTTGTTGCTTATCCTGTACAGTTGAACAATTTACCCAAATGATGGAAAGACCGCTACAAAAGAGTATCTAAGTTACAATCCTCACTCTTCCACAACTGAAAAAGTGCATTGAGATTAACCTTCCTAAGCTTTGCTTTGAGAGTTACTCGTTGCCCGAGGGAAATGAAATGCCCTCTGAGGGTTGTGGTGGCTGTTTAAATATTCTGTGTAAAGCTATAATGAATCTCTGTAGGAAAGCAAAATGTCAACAATAAAAAATGTGAGCTAACAAACCCCCTATTTTTTGAATTATTATGAACACTAGAAAAAAATAAAAGGGCTATACTTACGGGAACATCAACATATTTTGCAGCTGCTTTCACCTTTAGAAAATTAAAAATAAAACAAAACACAGTAAGTGCTTATTGTGCAGGTTGTGCACAATTTCAGAATTATGCACAGAAAGAAGAACAGAACGATTGTGAATCCAAATACTTACAGTGAATGAAACTAATGATGAGAAGAAAGTGCCTTCATCGTATCTTGACAATTTAGACAGCACACCTTCTAACACCGAAACAACCTGGAGGAAAAGCACAGAGAAAAATCTAAATGCACAATATGAAAAGTAAATATTTGGAATGAGAACATGAGTTCTTCTTCCTCAGATTTTTTCAGGGCAATGCAAACTGTAAATTTGATCACTTTCTCCATCTCACAAAATGCTGAAATCAAGGACAACATTCTTTTAGTAGTTTCACCTATCGATCGAACTGACAGAAATCATCGAACCGCTGAAGAAACAGAAATCCAACCCAAAAACTCTCCAGAGGC
>NW_009629227.1:0-59675 GCF_000690535.1 Cariama cristata | reverse complement strand
CTGCTACCCAACACCACTTTGCTGCCACTAGAATGCATGGTTAAATATAGGAGTGTGTGTACCCAGCATGTGTTGCAGGCAGATATTTTCTAGGACCACAGTTTCTAAGATCCCAGCTTCAAAGATGATGGAGCACAATTGTTAAAGGCGGTGATCTCAATATCATGTTTCTCTTATTTTTGCTACTGAATAGAATCCCAGATCTGATTTCACCCAAGAGTGTAACAGCACTAGAGTTTTCTGCATTTGAATTGCCATGATGTGGCCAAGAAGGGGCATGAAAATGTATGCCCCAAGCCTCTGGTGTGGTGTGGTTCCTCTGCCCCATACTGTCACCTGCGATTCTCTGAGTAGTGTGACTCCTCAGCAAGTGGCATGAAAAGGCATTTTTGCCAAAAATTTCTTTCTGACAAAAAAAAATCTTATGAATTGCATTAATTATAGCCTTAATGTTTAAACTCCCTCAAATTAGCCTTAAAGCAAACAAATCCCCTTCTCACATCCCTCTGTGATGTTACGTTGCTCAAGTAATTCATGGTACATAACATAAAATATCCGTCAGCCGTCGTATTTGTGCGCATTTATTTTACACATATGAATTGCTTTCCAGTTTATATAAAGATTGTTTTAAAAGTCATCCCTTGCTCCCAACACAGTCATTCCCACAACCACGAGTATCATTTTATGAGTGTGAGGATAGAACAAAATTCCATCTGGCATGCTGTTAATGGGCACTGTAACAGTGTCACAACAGTGTCACCTCCAGAGGAACCGAGATCATCACTTTACAATAAGCCCTGCTCTTAACAGTTCAAGGAGCAGGAGGAAGTGCAAACCTACATTTGTCATTTATCAATCTAACCTGTCATATTTACAGTGATTAATTAAGACACCAGTACGTAGGTGCCGATCAAGGAATAAAACCACATCATGAGAAAGAGTGGCAGTTGCTTCCGCGCCCCATGCACATTATAATTACAGTCCCTTTATTAGACCAAATACAAGCTTTCTGCTTTGCCGTTGCATGCCTGTGAGAAGCTGCTGTTCATACTTTAAGTCATGTTATCTGGCTGGCCAGGATTCTTTCTGCAGAAAGGTATTCAATCTTATTGTGCAAAGATCTGCTACGGAAAAGGCTGATCTCACCAACAACATGGTGTCCACAGTGCCAACAAACGGTCCCAATACAAGTGGGACACAAAAGAACAGAAAGCAAAACATGGCAGGGTCAAGGATGTCCGTTTAAATGAAAGGCTTCGTTATCAAGTGGGAAACTTGTTTTCTGAGATCTCAGTGTACGGATATGTGAAGCTTTAAGAGCATTTCTGCGTATACCTGACATTCTCGGAATTGGTTACCCTGAGACATACTGTCCTTTGTTTCACTGTTTTGTGCTATTCCTGTGATTTGTTAAATGTTTCAGTGTGGTAAGTCTTGCGTACAAAACGCACAGTACAGTCTTTACCAAGTAAAGTCTCACTGAAGTGAAAGTAGTCTCTTCATTTTCATAGATGACTTGAAGCTAAAAACAGTGATTGAAATACTTATTCCACTGGAACACAAAGGAAATAATACAGAGGTAAAGGCTAAAAAATAATGAAAATATATTAGATGAAAAAAATGAACACACATGGATATCATGCACATTGATGTGCATTTGTCCTGGCCAAAACCAGGAGTGAAACATCAGCCTTCCTCTGTACCCTCAGAGGCTTTCTGCCTTGAAACAGAAGCAATCAGGATGTCATCGGCTTTTCATGTCTCAAGTGAGGAGAGACTGGTTAAGCTTCTAATGATCAGCCAGTGACTCAGAATATTTGCTTCCTGTTCCAAGATTTCAACCTCCAGTAATAGTATATGTGATAACGAATAATGCAAATCCCTCCGTATTGGCAGCAGCTGTCTCTAGAATTTCTTGTAGATATATCCAGGAAGAATATGATTATTTTCTTCCTTCTTCTATAAACTCAGATATTGAAAATATTAATCAAAAGGTTTAACTTTCAATAGCATGATTTGCCCTGATTAAATTCTCCTTTCTTCCTCTTCAATAACACTAAAAACGTAGACTGACAGGTTAGTTCAGAGTGGTGACAGGTGGCATGTAAAACTCGAAACGGTCAAGTTGAATGATTTGTAGTTATGTTTACATCAAAACTTCACTGTAGAGAAAAAAATATGTGGTTTCTACCCATTTATCAGTAAGTAGACACAATTTGCTTAAACTTCTACAATAATTCTACAAAGCCTTCCTCTTCAACTCCTGGGCAAGCATGGTGTCAATCTGGAAGGAGATACCTGCTCCTCCCAGCCCCTGCCAGCAAGCTGTGACAAGTGAAAATGAAAGCATGATGACAATATGACCAGAGTCTTATTTTTTGTCACTAACTCACAAATGGTAAATGTATGGCTTATTTCTCCTACTTTGAAAATCTAATATTTCTGGGTAGTTTGCAATGAATAGACAATAAAACTTCTTATAAAATCTTTCTTTTCTGTCATTATTTGCTGTGTCCTTCAAACTATTAGGGACTGAAAGCTTTTCTTTTATATCAAGCACTTAAGACTTTTGCTGGAGTAGAGGTGCTACAGTAACACAAGACATTGTTTCAGTTTTCTTCACTTATTCTCCAAGTCCCTACATTGTGTCAAAATGTATTTTCTTTTTAAATATAAAAACCTACAGAGTCAATTTCAAGAAATAACAACTTACAAAATATTTTTAAATTAAACTATTTGTGGAACAAAATCTCATAAAAAAGTTATACCAACACTCTGGATGTTGTCCACTTCTAAATAAAAAATTTAAATACTACTTAGTGATAGGAAGAAAGTTTTCATGTGAAAAATTAAACAAAAAATAAAACATGCTATTACTTAAGGTAATATTGACATAATCAAGTCCTACCAGTTCTACTAGCTGCTAGCAGTTCTTATCTATAACAGAAATACAGAAGACAAACTTATCTGATTAGCAGGTTACACAGAAATTGTTTACCTAACGGGTTATAAAATTTGATTTTGTAAATTCAATATTATTTGCATGACTATTATTTACAAATCATGTTGTTCTCCTCTCCAATCTCACCATGTATAGAAAAACTGTGTAATATTTAAAGACATTTCAGAAGTTCAATAATTAGAGATATATTTTCTGCTTTATTATAAATTAAAATCTAAAGTTTTACCTTTGAAACAAGAAGAGAAATAATTTCCTTAACAGTTTCTTCAATCAAGTCATCTATTTTTGAATGGTATTGTTGCTGTATTTCAAAAGATAAAGAAGCATTAGCATGTATATGAACACACACTTTTGTCCTAAGTCATAAATGGTATAAAGCTGATAACCCTGCCAGATCAGATTTACTTAAAATTATCATTTTGAACATCAGAGGAACAAACCCTTGAAAACGATCCACCCAATCAACACTTTCTTACATTCTGTGTTGAAAATTTTCCCATGTACACTGTTGAGTTAAGCAGCTAATGGGGTTATTATTTAGATGAATTGAGTTCTTATTCTTATTCAGACGAAGGAATGTGAAGGATACTTTTTGTCTTCTCCTATATAATTAAGGTGGCCATGTATTTTTTTTTCTAAAGGGTTGGTTTAGCTGGAGAAGCAAAAAGACTAGAATAAGATTTAATTAATACAGCATTTCATGTCTGACAACTCTCATTCATAAGTTATTTTAAATGTCCTCTAGAAATAAAATGAGCTCCAATTGTTCATCCTAAAAGAGCCTTTCTGTTAGCACAGTGAGCTGCAGTTTATACAAATCTTACAATATGCTCAAGCAAGGGCAAAATTAAAATTTCATCAACAAAGCAGAATAGATGGTAACAAATTAATAGGCCATAAAAGGCATAATAAACCCGATTTCATTCTCCATAGCCTTTCTCTTCTGCTTTTTCATAAAGAAGGTGCCTTTAAGTAAACGCTTTTAAAATAAATCTGAAAGACTTTTTAGATAATACTACAGAGTTCCCTCCTGAAATTAACAGGAACTAGGGATCCCATTCTGTCAAGGAGGCACATCAATTTAAACAGTAATTCTTCCTTTAGAAACACTTATCTGACAGCCAAGATTGTCCCCAACAGCCACTTCACAGAAAATGTGACTTGTAAAGACTAACCCTATCTTCATAGTTCAAGGCTACTTGGAACAGCTAACAGCATAATGCTCACAGTAAAAGTACTGAGGTCAGTATAAACATTAGCCTAACTTTGCAGCTGCCAGCTGAAGAGTTTTCAGAGTCGTTAAGTTTTTAAAGGCTATTTTTCATCTGTCGCAGAGTTGCCATACAACCCAAAACATTACATCGGATCTGCTTAATACATTTAGTAATGATTTTCTAAACAGCACACCTACCAAACCTGCGTTTAAATTAAGAGTAAAACTATGAGATGTGTTTGCCCCCACATATGCACCTGCTACAGGTACCAACACCAAGCGTGTTAATTTTTGGTTTTAATTTCTTTTAAAGTTTAAAAACACTTGGAAAATGTGAATACACATCTCAGACAAACAGCAGCAAACATCTTGGAACAGTGAAAGAGTGAATTAGAAATACATCAAAGAACTTTCCACAATTTATATTTTATTCTAACTATATTACTGTCTTGATCAATATAATATTCTCTTGATCTGCTAAGGACTTAAATCACCCCAAACTGTCTGTGATATCTGCTGCTTACACAGTCTCCAGAAGGCAACGATTTCTTACTCTCTGAAAACAGTAAGAAATTACTGTCCCACAGATGTATGTCAAAACTATACATATTCCTATGATCCATGAAAAATCAGTTTTCCTTCCCATAAACTCTCTGCAATTTTACCTCCACAGCACATTAAATTAATGGATCTATGTATATTCTAAGGTCAGTTCCTATATTTTTTATTTTCTTTTTTTTTTTTATTCCTCACCACAAGGCAAATATAATTTTGTAGGAATGGAATATAATCAGTAACTTCACCGTGTGACCAAGAAAAACAAGAACTAAATCAAATTGTTCAAAAATCACAACCAGCTTTCAAAATTATGACATTTATTTAGAAATAATTTTTTGAATTATTTTTAAACTGATTTTTTTTCAAGATTTATTTTGCAAACCATGAGATTATAAATTTTTTAACCCACTCCTCCTCAATGCCAACTTCCACTAAAACAGCCACCCCTGACAAAACAAAACTTCAGATCCTCGTGGAAGATTATTTGACTCCAGAAGACAGGCATTAAGAAGATGGCAAATATTATAGAATTAATCATAAAATCATATGCATGACAAGGTTGTATGCACGATCTTGAATCAGCACTTGTAGGACTCCAACTTTTCTACTTCTGCCAAGCTGGCTTGGTGAGAGCAGACAAATCCTCACCTCATTTCCAAACCAATTCATGGACAGTTGTGCCTTTCCATTTCTCTGCTGGCTGATGTGACCACAGCCCACATGGCATCTGAACTCAGACAAGTCAGCTCCCACTGCTAAATTATCTGAATACACATTGTGGAGTCTTTCGGCACCATCCCCAGGCCCCTGAAGGAGGTAATGCAGAACACAGCTCTGCCTTTCCAGCTGCCCTGGAGTAACTCCCAGTAAAATATGAAACACAGCTGCAGCTGTAGGAGGGACACGGAAGGAAACTATGCTTAGTGGCCAAGTGTGTCACGGGATGTAACCGAACGGGACTGCCTTTTGAGGACAATCCCTCTGGTCTTCCAAATGCAGCTCTCTGCTCCTACTAGCATTTGGGAGAAGGCAAAGTATTTTAGTGCCTTTTGACACTTAGGCTTTTGGGGAACAGAGGAGTTTGTACCTAAACCCTGTGGTGATGAACTGAGAACAGTAACTTGCTCAATCCTAGAATATATTCAATTTTCTTTTCTATTCTACCTCACTGTGACCCAATATTGGAGGTGGCTTTTTTTATATACTTATATACTTTGGTTTTGGTTTTGTTTAAAAGACTTTCAAGCTAGCTTTCCTTTGGTTGTTTTACGGTTGGATGGCTGTGAAAATAGATTGCACATGAACACCTGAATGGAAACTGCTACTGCCAACATATAATATTACATATTAAATCCTCTCTGTACTTTTACTCTCAAAATGGCTATAATCTCCTAGTACTTATGCAGTTAAATGAGTCTCCTCTTTGAATTGTATGAATCAAAATAGCTTCAGAAACAAAGTTCATCAAATTAAAGCCCACTTTTCCCTAAATTTTTCTACAGATATACATGGCACTGGCTGTGGCACATACCACTGAAATGGCACATCACTAATTTTTCTGCAAATTGAAAAGTATGTCTCTCTTCTTTTATAAACATGATAGGGTATTGTGAGGTTGGAATTCTGAAACAACTAAAATAGCTTCTGTACATGTTCCGCTATGAAGCACTTGGCAGTACAGACCAATGGCATTTGCTCTGTTCCTGCTACCCAGTTACACAAAACAACAAATAAACTGTGATTCAGATCTAAGGCCCTGCTTGGATCTAACAATTTGTCAACCTAAGTGGCCCCAGAAATATTTTCTATTTGATTCTTGCCTCCCGCAATATTTCTGTGTGATTCTTACCTATCGTACTCAAAAAGGTGAATGTTGCCAGAATAGTGTGGCATCTAGATCGCAAAGTTATACGTTAACAGGTTTTAAGCTATTGATTGCAAATAACAAAGGCCAAAAAGTCTCTGGATTGAATGTTGTGTGACAGAAAAGGTTTTCCTTACTGCTGCTATTCATTTGACTCAGGATACATGGACTGTAAAGGGGTAGCATCTGTTGGCTTCTGGTTCAGGAAAGAAGTGGGATACTGCTCATCGTACAACTACCCAAGATTACATACACTGAAACTAAGAAGCCGTTTGAGAAATAACAACAACTGGTATGTGACTAGCTGTCTTGCTGCACCCTTCCCCTGATCTCCATGAATTGGCATTCTGGTGGTCCATGAAGCAGGCTGCAGGCACCAACAGGTAGTATGAGATGAGGCCATCCTCCCCTGGACCTGCTTCTCAAACCCTCCTAAGGCAACTGTCAACCGATGCAGAAAGCATCCAACCAGTCGAGCTCTCTTTTAACACTGTAATGATTGTGCCTGTAGCCAAATCATGCCGTGCTTCTCTTGGGTTTTAAGATGATATCCAGAAGGCAAGGAGGGGACTCCTCCTGAATGACAGACTTGGCAACTCTTTATGAAAGTGGACTTAACGGGAAGACATTTTGGAGAATGGTGAGCAGTGCATGAAGTAAGATAGGAAAACCTGGGGATTCAATCAAATTTAAACTCTAAACTCAAGGTGCTATTATTGGTAACCACGACCAGAATGCCCTAATTACATGACAAATAAGAATTCCCTCCTATCTGACAACACAGGGTAAAAACTTCCACATTTGACTCTACTTGAAAAAAGTATACAACTGCTCATAGCTCTGTAGGGGGAATGAAAAGAGCATGCTGTATTCAAGGAGATGTTTGAGTCTAACCATCCCATTAAATAACACCTTCCATCACTTGCAGAATAAGGTGTAGAAATTGTCAGATGGATATTAAGTGTTGAGTTTTAGGTAAATGAACTGGCCTTTTAAAAAATGTTAACTCAGGCCTTATGGAATGCTTTTCTTGACTGGCAGAAAAGACTATGTTTGAGACTAAAATGAAGATGAAGGGGAGGAGGGAAAGAAAGGTAATATGGAAAAGGTTTCAAGACCAACGGGCTAAGTAGGAGTAATTTGACATGCCAGAGCTGCTATAGAGGAGTCAGAGATGCAACTGTTTATGTTACGAGATGATCTCCTGCCTGCTTTGACAGATGGGCAGATTCCAGAAGTATCTCACCCAACAAATCCTGAAGCATTTCAAACAACCACGATATCAGCTACAAGCAACTGAAAAGCCTATTTTTTCTTAATCTTTAAAAAAAGCCTTGGGAATGGAAGAAACTGATAGACAAGAATTCAAAGTTTATGAGAAAGAAAGAAGTTTCCACATTATCTGAAAATTTCTGATATATTAAGAATTTGAGATTCCTTTGGTTTATTAGACGAATTGGGATAAAGATTAATTTGAGGACTTTGAAAGTAGTATGTATTTCATCACAGGTATGCTAAATTGTCAAACCCTTGCACTGAAAAGAAGCATCGGAATCATTTGGGGTCGTGGTCAGACCTAGCAGGGAACAAGGACTGTATTTCTGTTTTGGTGTTGTGAAAAGTGTATGATGGAGCTTGAAAATCTAGAGAATGGGAAGATTTCAGAAGAGAATCTGGTGAGGGTCTGCAGTTCAAAAGGTAACTGCAAATGCTGAATTTGGCTCTGAGAGGACTGGCTGATAGTGCAGGAGGCATTGTCCAGAGCAGGCAGAAGGAATGGTGTGACTGCGGAGAATGAGGCCATACCATCTGTATGTAGGTCTTTGTGGAGGTACTGGTATTGCCTGTCTCCAACGAAGGGTGGGCATGGGTGTGTCTGCAGGTTACTGCTCGGACAGTAAGTAAAAGATGAAATGGTAGCATCAGCCTCAGGCAGAGTTGCTAGTTCTGGTTTACTTCTGATAAGCCTGAAACAAATAGTTTTGTTGCACAAAACTTTGTGACCTGGTAGGACATGACACTGGGTCTGAAAAGCAGACGAGTGAAGATGAATGAAGAATTCATCTGGAACCACCTTAGAGGATGAACAAAGAAAGAAGAACTGAGAAGCTGCTGATGAGTCTGTAGCAAGGTCAAGCTGTAAAGGAATTCTGAGGGCTACACTAACAAATTAACATGCAAAGCAATATTACAATTTAAAATAAAAAGTGGCTGTTAATAATCAGAGAAAAAAAGCAGGTTAAAAAAACAATGAAAAGACACTTACCCATTGACTAGCAAACTGGTTCATGTCACGGAAAACCAAAAGGAAAAATAAAGATGACAAGGTAGAACAGGAAAATGATGAATGTCTCATTGGATTGGGGGAAAAAAAAGACAATTACATCAAATACGCTAACTTAAAAAGATGAGTCAATAAAATGAAAAGGACAGTACAGAAATGGAAAAATCCACAGAAACAATACAACCAAATAATGCAAACGTGAAACTGCCCAAAGGAGATGTACTTCTCTGTTGCCAAACTCTGACAAATGCTTTTACCCTCTCTCCAAAACCAAATCAAACCAAATTACACTGCTAATGCATTAGCACAGCAAGAGCAGTTTTAATTTTATGCTGGTGGTCTCACCAGTCTACGCAGTATGCCCTTTTCACTTCACAGATTATTCCTGCCGAGACTGACAACATGGGAAGGACAGTAGTCAGTGAAGTCTATATAGCCTTCAAAAGCACATCAGTGCTCCACTGTGGAGTATCTACAGTCCTGGCAGCAGACTACTGCCAAAATGGTCCCTGTCCTTGGAGACCAAATAAAAAAATCCCATTAAATTATCTGATTATTTCTTTCCTCTATTTTTCGCATGTACACAGGCACAAATGCTGGGTGTACAAGCCATTTAAAAACAAACCTTACTCATTTAAAACCTGGCTGCAAAGGACAATGTTTTGGCTCTATTTCACTATTATAAAGGAGCCCTGAAGTGGGCTGTTTCTCTGCTGCAACCCAAGAGAAATTCCCAGCGGGGCTGTGAGTCAAGATATCCTCTGAATGTTCAACAGACTCATAGGTCAAAGAAAATAAATTACAGAAGCACTCTGTGTCTTCTCTGGTGGAAGATGAGGGGTTGCGTCTTGCATGATGCTTTTAGGGAGCAGTCTATGCATGCTCCTGTACAAACAGAGCTACGTGACACATTTCAGTTAGTTTGAAATTAATCTATTAAGGACTGTCTGCAGTGTGAGATGTTTCAGATTAACTGAACATAGGAATTAAACATACAAAATTCCACTTACCTCTTGCCCCCCATCCAGTATGCAGAGTTTAGCTGTTTGTTTTTTGGCATCAACTAAGACATTAAACATGGTACACAGAGAAGAAGGGATACGCAAGTCTGTTGATTTGTTTGTTTTTTGCAGCTTGAGTTCGAATGCAATTCTTGTTCTGTTATTAAAACACAATTCGTAATATGAGTCTCTCCAATAATTCTGAACAATCACTGTACAAATGTATAAACCTTACTAAACGTATTGGCTTAACAATGTACATGCATGTGAGAACATCTTAGAAATAAAATTCTGTAAGTGCAGAATATCCACCCATTCAATAAACAATTGCATTGATGGTAATCTCAAGGTTCTGCACTGCTTCAGCTAATTCAGTTGAATAATAAAACTATTATCTTCTTGCCTACTAGATAACAATATGCTTCCTTGTATGATGACTAAGAACAATTTAAAGCAATGAAAATACCCCACATTTTCTAGATCTGCTATGCTAAAATACAGTTTATCACACCAAATACTTGCTTCTAAGAAACATAATTAAAAAATTCTCCTCTGGCTTTAATAGAAAAGAGAATTTTATTGAAGAAAAGGAGTTAATTACTAAGCAAATATTAATCTTTATATTGAGAAGTAAGATGTACCAGGAGATACATAATACAAAAAACCTATTTTCTTCTCACACCAGTGCAAACAAGGAGCAATGTCACTGAAATAAATCATAATAGTTCAGAATACATAAATATAGAAGTAATGTTTTATTTCCACCCTTATTTTTAAATGTGAGTACCAGAAACTGACACAATATTTTGAGAAGATGGAAACAGAAACATCCTATTTCCATTTTAAAAACTCTCATAGATAGCATCACAATAACAGAAACATCCTATTTCCATTTTAAAAACTCTCATAGATAGCATCACAATAAGAGCTATAATAGAATAGTTCCATCATTCTTTTCTGAGTTGCTACTGCCTAATACAATCTATCCTACAGATATAATTTACTTTCTTTGTTACCTGACATACAGCGTCTTTGACCACACTAAAACATACTTAGCGTATTAACACTAGTATGTTATGTATTAACTCTAAAATATTAATACATTTTATGTATTGACAGTAGGATCATTCTGTAATATTAATTAAACTTTCATTTATTGCCACCAGAATCTTCTTGTTCGCTGCAAAAGCAAGCAGCAAAGATATCATGATTGGTATCACAGACCAAAAATCAATTCATAAGGAATTATTTTTGTAATGCCTCTGAGTTGTTAATTCTGTTCTCAGCTTCTGGTTGTTGATCTTGGCAGTGAGCCATTTTTAACCTATTTTGTGTGTACCATTAAAATCCACATAATCAAATCTGTATGGTGCAAAGTTTTCGACAACAACAACATGTGGCATTAGATTTATTGCCTAGGAGAAATCCAAGTATTTATATTAACACAATTGCCTTTCCCACATTAATCTGTAATAATCTTTAAAAAAGACGTAAGATGAATTTGAAAAGATTAATTTTTCAATAAATTACTTTAACCAATACTAATTATACACATCTTTGTATTTTAGTCCTGTTGATAAGAGTCCCAATGTAAAAATTTTTTCATTTTTTTCCAGGCTCGAGGTCAATATAATCAACGTATTACTGCATCTCAATGCTGTTCCTTTTACGGTTTTTAAGACTAAGATTATCCTGACAGTCTTCCAGACCTTTGAGATTTCACCATTTTTCTAAGATTTGTTGGATATTTGTAGTTGACTGAGCTTCTAACTCAAATTCTTTAGAAGAGATGGATGTAAGCTTACACGACTTCAATTTTAGTAGATATTGTCTCATATCTTCCTTTGCTACAGAGCTTAAACTTTTATTTCATTTGTTTTATCATTCTCCTTCCAAAATCAAATAGAAATGTTTGTGAAATGCTTCTGCCTTTTTTACCATGATCTCATCACTGTAGCTCTAGTAACAGGCTCATGTACTAAGTCTGAGGTTCTCCTTGTTCCTATTAGAAAATAATAAAATACTATGTTATCAGATTTAACCTTAGTGGATGTTAAAGGTTCTCTGTTTCTTTAGCCTTCTGTCTCAATGTTGTATATTTTCTGATTTACACCATTAAATCATCTACAAACTTTCTTTCTTTTTTCCCCATTCTTCTATGTACTTTAAAAAAAAAATAAATCAGTATTTTTACGTGTCTAGACTAAGCTTTCTCTGTATATAGGATCATGGCTCCTGAAGCACCTAATAGGAGAGTCCTGTAAATTTTCTAGACATACAGGCATTTCTTCTAAACTCAATGATATGTACCAAAAGCTATAGCAGAGATCTTTTTAGATTACCTATGCTTAATTTAAAAGATTATACCCATAATTATA
Organism: Cariama cristata; assembly: GCF_000690535.1. NCBI lineage: Eukaryota > Metazoa > Chordata > Aves > Cariamiformes > Cariamidae > Cariama > Cariama cristata. The sequence goes on along the minus strand of NW_009629227.1, from coordinate 47,415 downwards.
AGACACAGCTCAAGAAAAAACCAACATTATGTTTTCTATAATTTCCAGAAGCTTAGCAATATAAAACTTAGTTTCAGTTGGATGACTTACAGATAGCCTTCTTTTGTTTATTGTATAAATGTAGAAATGCTGTATACTCTTTAATTTGTAATATTTTCCTTAGAGACAGTACTCTAAAATAATGACAACTTAAGCAGTGTTATTAACTGAACATAAGGAATAATATAGTAATGGAGAAGGGAAATGTACAAAAAGAAAAAAAATTTCTTCTAGCAGAATTCTGAGATTTGTTAATGTTTGCCACAAACATGGAATAGAAAAGAGATTTGTTTTATTCACTTCCAAGCGTCTATTCACAACATATGTAGAAATTCTCCTTGGTATTTCCTAGATGTTGCCAAATTGCTGATTGCCAGATGCAGGAAAATACACACAAGTCATGACCTCTTTACTGTTGCCCTGATTCCTATGACAGGATTTTGTTACAGATGTACCTCTGTGAGTCAGTATGGCTGTTCCTATGTTAATTTTAAAATCTCACCCAATTTTAAATTGATTGTTTCAACTGTACCTTTTAACGCAGGCTTCTATCATGTCAGTGGCCATGAGTTTAAGTCTCTGCTCTAAATGGTGGGCAAATTCTGGTTCTGGCCAGTGAAGATCAAAAACAAACATCTGCAGAGCATCCAGTTTCCAGAAAAGATCTTCCGATGTGGCTGAGCCATTGCTATAAGAAACAAAACAAAACAAAGTCCCCAAGAAACAGAAGATAAATGTATGGATGTCTATTCCAGTTGCCACAGAATTATCTAAGGTAAGAAGATTTCCTTATCACACCATCTTCCTCCTTTGCATCTCATAGCACAGTTGCTCTTACTCCAAGAATGTGAAAATGGTCATGGAAAATTTAAAATAATTCCCACTAGGGTCAAAAAAGTGAAGTTTTCTCATCTGTTAGCTGAGAAATATGACAGGCTAGCGAGGTAGATGGGATGTTGGGGAACACAGAAAATGAAGTAGCTCAAATTTTCGATCAATACAGGAAAAATAAAGGGTACAGGAGTTATGAATTAGTAAGGACCTTTTCAAGACAGTGAAGACTTTGCACATATGTTTCCTTGCCATCACACCTCTGGTAGATAAGCCTACCAAAGAAATGAGGATGCTAGTAGTAATATTGTAAAAGAGATACCCAGACAAATAGTCCTTTGATAAAAGCTCATTAATTCTAACTGAGGGAATAACATCAGATCCCGGTGGAAAAAAGAGAACAGAAACTATTTAAAGAAATCTGTGCACAAACAAAACAGGGGATTAATATGGCTCTATGTCATCTCAGATTGTCCACATAGTTTTAAAGTTCTTCTTCCACCCTGAACCGATTGCTAAATTTAAAGATATTTGCTTGTGATAAGATACAACAATTTAAGGCTAATCTTAGCAGTAACTACAGTTACACTTCCGCTGTCACCATGGATTGATTACATTTTCATGATGCATTGTATTGCAATGCCTGGGTTATTTGTTTAAGGACAGTTACACCATGCAGCATGGCATTCCAGGATGTTAGCGACACAAGCAACCAAACCTCAGCCTGACAGTCCCAATTCAGATCCAAATAGTTTAAATATGCCACTACTGCCATTTTCTTTCTTCTGCCTCATGACAAAAGAACATAATTATCGAAGCGTTAAGTGACCGTGGTTCTCATGGAAGGAGTCAGTGAGTGCTGAGCGTGCTCAGGACAGAGAAGGGTCAGACTGAAAAACAAACAAACAAAAAAATAGAAAGCACCTCTAATACCTGACCACCTAATGCACCCCTCCGACAGCACCGGCACCCGCCTAAGGAAAAGGCTGGCTCCGAGCGACCGACCCTGTCTTTGGCTTTGGTTTTAAATGGCATGAGTTTTGGTATCTTCATTGTGCATAGCAGGATACCCCACAGTTTTAGACAGGCTTTTTGGACATTGTGCATATTGTCCCCACTTATTTTAAATAGTAATTGTTAATTCCACATTATAGCATGCTCCTGAAAGAAAACAGCAGAAACAGGAAAAAGGCCCACGGGACTGCTAAGGTTACAACTTGCACAGGGGCATTACCTGTTACGGTTGGACCTGAATAGGGAGCACTTTTATACACCACTAAGTTTAATTAAGAAATAGAAATAACAAACCACCAAAACTTCTCAGGAAGTTTATAATCCTGTTAGACTGCTTCTTAAGTTATATGATAAGCAATATTGAAGATTTCATTACATCTGCTGTGCACGCTGGCAGTGAGTGAGGTTGTAGATGCTATGTTATACACATTATTTGATTCTAAGTCAATAATTGAGATGACAGGGGTAAAAGAAGAAGACAAATTATATAGGGACAGAAATGGGGACCTCAGTATATATATTACAGTTGATAAGAACACATATTTTCTAGAAAACAAACCGTACTTTCTCAAGAAACAGAACTAGCATTTTTCATCATCAGATTATACAATTTAACCATTTTTTATTCTTCCATAATTTTTTCTTTTTTCCCTAATGGAATTCCAAATGAAATTCTTTAGGACTCAGGAGGACTAATGTGCTCTCAATAACATCAACGTATTCTTATGCACGTTTACTCCCCGGTAGCCACTTAATTTGGTTTCATTAGACTACCAAATAAAGTTTTGCAATTATAATAAATGTAATAATAGACACAGGTTCATGAAACACTAATTCATCCTGTGAGAAACACTAATTCATTCATTCTCTTTTCATATCATTTTGAGCTTCCATTCTTTGATTTTTTATTCAGCATTGTCCAATGACATTTGAATTTGACTGACATATTACACTAATAAAACGGGAAGGAAAACAAAGTGCTACAGCAGAAACTATTTGTTCCTAGTTCACACATCCAGACACAAATGTCTAGTTTGTTTGTTGAATGCTGCAGAAAACTGTGACTTCAATCACTTTGTTTCTGCTATTTGTACAAGATACTTGTTTTGTTTGGATGTTAGGATTCTTCCTGGCCCTTACTCAGTAAAAGCATTAGAAATAGTATTAATTGTCAGCACATACCTCAATACCCTGAAGTGGTTGTACAGTCTACAGTTACTAGAAGCTGGTTATGTCACTTCAGGGTTTAATACTCCAGAAAGTGTAACATGAAGAAGAGCCAAACTCAGTTTTTACCTCCTCCTGGCAGCAGGAGGAATTCCTGCATTTGAATCAAACCACCAAAGCATTTGAATCTACATCCATAACTCCAGAAGCATTTTTTTTTTTTTGGAAGAGACAGGACACATTCTTGGCTAATGAAAAGCTTTTATTTGAACATGTATGGTAAAGCTACTTCAATCTAATGAATGGGATAATATTGCTCTACCAGGAAACTGAACTGGTACTCTTTCTTTAAAAGCTATATTCAATCTAGTTATCTATATTTTTAAAATTAAGCACAAACTCCACTGTTTTGCTAGTCAAGCTTTCAGTGCTAATTCTTTGTGCTAAAGGTACTATCTAGTTGTCCACTTCTTTTAATCACTTCACAGCAGTTAAGAGAGTTTCCAGTGATTAAAAGAGGCAAATATGCCCATCCTAATGTTTTTTTTGTTTGTTTGTTTTTTTTAATGGCAATTTAACTTTCTGTTTGGTCACACTTTGACTGCAAGAGTGGACCAGGTATCTCCAGATGTTGATTTTAACCTAAATTATCTTACGGCTTTATGCCTTGCATCATACTGAACACAGTAAAAAAAGGTCCAAGACATAATGCTTCTCCAAGATCCTGCAGAATATTAAACCTAGGAGCTGCATACAGCCTCCTAAGTAAATTCACTCATCCACTAACAGCTGAGAGAGGCAGCTTCCCCCTAGGCTTGCCAGCTACCTAAGCAGTAGCAATTAGACCAACAGTCCATTAATAAAGCACACTGCCTGCAAGATCAGCATACACACCACTCCAGAGTAGATGTAGAATATGTCATTTCTTGCCTAGATGTGAAACTCCATGGGGTAGCTTGGGATATGAAAATATAGGAGAAATATTAAATATCTAAGGACATTCTCAATCAGCTACAAGATTCAAAAGCAGCTGGCTTCCAGTCTTGTAGAATTTACCAAGGGCAATGATCGTGATTTTATAAATAACTGCAATTAACTTTTTTTTTAAGGTTATTACTGAGTTACTAACCATTAGCGAGGACTATTTACAAAGCAGAGCATCAGCTTTATGTCTTTTGTGAGTCCCCAGCTTGTGAGCTTCAGCTCTACTTCCTTTATGCTGCCTCAAGATGTATATTCAGGGCTCAGAAAGTCAGCTGGGAATTTCTTCAACAGAAAAGGATTTTCAATAACTACAGAGTCAATGGCACTTAGCCCCATCTCTCTATTTCCCACCAGCAGACGAGGGGGAAGGATGGAGCAGAACCTTGGCAAGTAACAGCTTGTGTATGGTCCCTCAAAGATATTAGGGACAGAGTTACCTTACGGTTCCTCTTACTTAGTTCTAGAGTGGGGCAACCTGAGGATCAAGCAACCAAAACATGTTTCTTGAATCTTCTTTCTTCCTGCATGTTAGTATTTTTGCAAGAAAAGAAATTTGGCCCACAATATACATTTATCTTCCACAGTGCTCAATAGGAACTAGCTATATTCAAAAGTCCTTGTTCCACAGAAAGTAGATCAGCTAAATTTCATGATTTCATCAGTCCTATGGCTATACCTTTAAATATCCATCCTTAAAAATGCAGACCATGGCCTCCTACCACTTTACTGGAGGCAAGCACTACGACAGGAACATATATGGCGTTACAGATGCAACCCTCCCAAACCAGCGCTGAAACGTGGCCTCCTGACTTATTCAGCATGCACAAACACACAGAGAGGTCCAGCACGAGAGCTCAGTCACATTCAGACCAGATCCCTTCATGTCACAGTCAGAGCACTGCGACTGCTCCAGCCAGCCCCTCTTGTCCCTCGTTATAGCTGAGCCATAGCAGGAGGAATATAGCTGACATGTTTCCTTTGATGTTGCCTGTTCTGGTTGGAAGACAAGACAGGACTACTCTCCTGCAAGTATGTGTCTTATTCCATGTTTCCCCAGCCTTGAGTTTTGTTGAACCTGATGTTCTAGATCAGCACCAGATAGCCACAGACAACCGCAGGTCTGTATCTACAATATTTTTGGTCAGTGAATCTATGTCATGTCTGCACAGAAAATAATAATACATAAATTAAGCCACAAACAATTAAAATCACCTACAAATCTAACTTAAGGTCCAGAAGAAGCAGAGAAATTAAATTTAAAATATGAAATGGAACAAAAATGCAATTTAAAGTAGTACCACTGAATTAATGAATAAGTAAGGAAGAAACCCCTAATTCTAGCTGACTAGAAGCTTTTACAGAATATTCAAACTTCTTTGCTTTTTAAGGATGTTGCCTTCAGCCAAATGGAACAATAATCCACAGTGGCATGTCTAGCCAAGGTGTCCTTGGAGTTGTCCTCTCCTGAGACCAATCAAGAAAAACAGACTACTACTCACAACATTTTCCCCTTTTCATACCTCCCTTTCCAATGCCCAATAATAAAAGGTTAAGCCAAAACAACTGAAAATGAGGTAATGATCTTCCTAGGTGCTGTTACAAGCAGCGTACTTCTAAGGTTCCAAAACATGTGAACAAGGGAAAAAAAAAAAAGCAACAGTTAATTAAAAAATATAAACAATCTTTTCTAGTAATGTTCAAAAGAATTGCAGCAACTTGTAAATGAAGGAGAGGAAAACCTATTTTCATCAATAAAGCACACAAAAAATTGCCTAACTGTGAATATATTTGCACCTCTTCAGCAAAAGTTCTTAGGTAGGTACATAACAGCTCTGTTGAATATGAATGGACTTAAACATGAACATAAAATCATGAACATGAACATTAGTAAAGTTTAGAGAATATGAAATCTCTTCCTGTTGCAGACAAAATAGACACAGGACTTGGCATTCTCAGTAACCGTTTAACTATAAGTCAGTTGGCTCACAGACTGCTTTTTCTCATTCTTTCTGCCAGTAGATTCTCCATTGTGTAATTCAAATCGATAACGATGAACTGGCCAAAACCACCACTTTCAAAGAGAAAGAGAGAAGACCAGCACAACTTAGTGATATACGTAGTCATCTTCTTGCCAAAGGATCAGCTGTGTGCCCAGGAGGAGGGAGCACAGTGGACTCGGGGAGAAAGACTTTGGGGGAGGCAGTGGAGGCAAGGAGCCACCTGCGATGACTGACAAAGCAGGGCCTGGGTTCCTGAATTTAGGTGCCTCTGCTGACTCTATGTACAATACAATATGGCACCCTAGTCCATTTAAGGTGGGTGTTCATCACATTGAAAGGCAAAACCGACAGGAAACACTGGGTTTTGCTTAACAGGTATTGGAGCCTAGGTATTTGGTTGCTCCCCATTGGAGAATTTAACTAGAAAGTGGAAGCTTCGTTCTTCCTGAAAAGGATGGGATGGGAGAGGTGGTAGAAATAAAATCCTCGTCCTTTCTTTCATGTAATAGTGAAAGCAAACCACTTCCTCTGTCGGGAGCTGAGACAGCATAACCAGCAGGAAAGAGGAAACTTTTTAGCTTGGGAGGGGGAATAACTGGCTTGCAGTGCCTTCACTTTTATTTTTTGATCCAAATGCAATACATGGCCATTCTGAGAAGTTACTTCGCTCTTCAGTAGGATGTAGGTAGGCTGATTCTTAAAATTCTACCTGAATTCCACCGTATTACAAAGGTAACTTAATACTACCTGCAATCTTGAAAGTTAATTTATACACATTTTATAAAATACAACTTCAAAGCTCTATGTTCAGGTAAAAAAAGCCATGAAGAAGTGCCTAAAATGGAGCCAGCACCTTGGCAGACCTCTTCTCGAATGTTGTGTGGGGTGGCTGAAAGGGGACGATTACCTTACAAAGGCCACACCGCAGTGGGGACACGGCTCATCCTCACTTCTCTTGAGAAGCAGCAGAGCGACAGCTACTGCTGGCATGTGTTTACAGCACATGTCAACCTCAGTGTTCACCAAATACTTTGAAAACCTCACTGATATTAGTTGAGGATGTTATGCATACTTTGCCATACACACCACCAACCTTAATACCAGAAGATACGCAAAGGGGATGAGCAGATGGGTGAATTTCACTATGCTTGCACATTTTTTGACAATACAGTCTAGGAATTTATTGCTACACCAAAACCTTCATTTAGGAAAGATCTACCATTATAATCCTCCAACCAGAATCCATGTTTATTATATATTAATTATAAATTCAATATTCAAAATACATGAATTTTAACATGTACAAGTTATTTTTACTGGATGGAGCTGCTAGAGTACAGACTGTAAGAAGACCACATCTAATCTTATAACAACTCTTAACTCTGAAAGTTATTCTTTAAAAAAAAATAACTATTGAAAGCATGGGAATAACAGAAAGGAATTTGCATAGCAGAAGACCAGATAGTTTGTATTCAAAGGTTGAAATGACTTGCATAAGCACATCAGGAGAAACCTAGCATTATTGTAGTAAACACAAAAGGTACCAAAGCCAAAGATTATGAGGAATATTGTCAACTTTTAGGTGAATTAGCAGCAGAACAACAATCATAATACTCAACAAACAAGCACTATGAGTCTGGCAGAGCACAAACTATCAGCTCCCTTTTTACAAGGAGTCACATGTAAAAGACGAGGGGTAACGGGTACAAGTTACTCCTGGGGAGATACCGATTGGACCCAAGAGGAAAATTTTGCACAATGAGAACAATCAGCCATTGGAATAATCTCTCCAGGGAAGTGGTGGATTCCCCAACATCAGACACTTTTAAGATTCAGCCGGACAGGGCGCTGGGCCGTCTTGTCTGGACCGTGCTTTTGCCAGGAAAGGTTGGATCCGATGATCCTTGAGATCCCTTCCAACCTGGTATTCTATGATTCTATGAACTCTTGCAGTAATGGATCTGAGTGCTTGTCAGGAGTGTTTAATGCCATCATAAAACTTGAGAAGACAATACTTGGCTTGAAATGATATTATCAAGCTTTGTGTCCCTTCCAACCTGGTATTCTATGATTCTACAAACTCTTGCAGTAATGGATCTGAGTGCTTTGCTTGTCAGGAGTGTTTAACACCATCATAAAACTTAAGAAGACAACACATGGCTTGAAATGATATTATCAAGCTTTGCATCTTGAACATGTGTTTTTTGAAGTCTTTCACATTCATACTTTCCTAATACAAAGGTTCTTCTTGAGCCTTTCTCTAATGTATATGAATGTGCCCTCATATAGAAATCTAGCCTGTAACTATGGGAATATTCCCACAGTCAGGGCATGTCTGCTCTATTTTTTTTTTCCCTAAGAAAAAAGCCCTGGAGGGTTGGGCAGAAATCAAAAATAAACACATATTTTTTCAAACAGACAAAGAAATGGATATGCTATTCTACTCTGGTACTTATTAATCTTTTACTATTTCCCACAGTCAGGGCACGTCTGCTCTATTTTTTTTTCCCTAAGAAAAAAGCCCTGAAGTGTTGGGCAGAAATCAAAAATAAACACATATTTTTTCAAACAAAGAAATGGATATACTATTCTACTCTGGTACTTATTAATCTTTTACTATTTCCCTGTGACATGGATATTTAATCTAACGACCACATTTGCAATCAATGATTTTCAGTACCAATATACGAGTTAATCAAGCCCTTGCAAAAATATGACGAGCTACCTCACTTTACAAAACCATGATCTAAAATCAATTATCCAACAGGTTCCCCACTGCTTATTAATACAGAAGAGTCGTTAGGTTGTTTAGGGTATTAAACACCATTCATATGATGGCAGACCTTTGCCAAGTTGATTTTGTAAATTATCAGGTTTAAGGCTCCTACATTTTAATGCACTAGAAAGCACGACTCACTAACAGTCCATGCTTGGCTCACTCCCGAGAAACAATAATTTCCAACTAAGAGATCATAAACACCATGCAATCCAAATACAGCTGCACAGAACACTAGCAAGGCCATGCAGAGCTGACATACAGTCAGAAGGGTATTGAAGAATACACACGTGGAGTCATACAAAGAAGTCATCCAGGTTGGTGTAGTAAAGCTAGGTATTTGTGGAAGATTAAGAGGCAAACTTGGAACTTTTGGAAGAGCTACATTAGGAAGACTGTTGCTGATGCTCCTGTGAAGAAATAAACAATGTAGGAATACAATAAAAAATAGAATATTTAGAGGACAACAGGGAAGAACATCTAATTAGACAGAAAGCTATAGGCAGGTGCTTTGTTCAGATCTTGTAGAAAGCACTTACTTGACAGGTTGCCATGATTCTTGTTCAAGACCTCTGTGAATGGACTGGGCAAGTGATGATTCCATGAGATCAATGTAGCGGACGACCATGGGAACAAAAATTTCTTGCAAGTGCTTGTGAAACTTTCCATTGCACAAAAATGCTTTAAAAACAAACAAAACACAAATAAAAAATGTCAAGCCTTTCCCTATTTTATTTAGCTATAGGAAAAAGTATCGCTTAAAATGTTTACTACACAAAAGCATTTTAAGAACAAGATCCAGCTTGTGTAGGAAATACAGTTCATAAAAGATAAATGAAGTGCTCCATGAGGACACTGCAGTACATTTTAAACTGTCACTGTAACAAAAACTAGGCACATACTGAAGTTCCTGTTGAACCAGAACACTTTTGCATCTTCTTGAAATTAATAATATACTTTGCCGAATGTAAGACTTAGCAATTTTGTTCAATACTTAGACATCAAGACAGAACAAAAAAAAACCCAAACCAAATAAACAGTATTTGAATGTCATTCAATTATTTTTATTCTCCTTATGCTAAGAAGAACAAAAGTTACAGTAAAACATTCCAGCATCACTAGGCTATGTGCAAAAATATAGAGCATTTCCTCCAGATTGCTTAATGGAAAAAGGCAATATGTGACACATGACTATTTGGGGGAATAAGAACAGTTTACCCATCTTCTCTGTGTCCTCGGGAGCTGGCAAAGTCCTGAATCACTGCCTGTAGCTACACAGGACATGCAATGAGCTCTTGAATAGAAAACATGGCTTGGTATGCCTATGCATGTCCATACATAAAAATCTTGAAGGCCAGAGCTCACCACCAGAATCCTGGCTTTTCTCAATCCTCGTGGACATGTGCACAAACCTCATCAAGAGTCCCATGAACAAAAGTACCTCCCAGCCAGTCTGTGTTCACATGAAACTCAGCCTCAGCAGCCAAGCTTGCCTCTCCTCTGCCCTCTCAACTCTCTTGCAAAATTTTAAAGGACGTTAACTCTAAACTTCCCTTCTGGAAGTTTGCTGGTTCTCTGTTTGTTTGGAAGTTTGCAGTTCTCTGGTCTGATTACCTCCAACTTTACAGCAATTGCAGTTTTATAACTATTTAAAGGAAGTCCTGAAAACTAGTTGTCTAAAATGCTAAGGAAAGCTGATAACATGTAACACACCTGGAGGTGTTCTCTTGCTTTTTGAAAGAAATGGAGTTGACTGGTCAGCATCCTATAGGCATGAAGTATATTACTCAACAAAAGTAAAGTAGCTATAAGCAGTAGAAAATTACCTGCTTCACAGATGGGATTTACTGCATGAAAAACTGTATATACAATGCAAACTAAAGATGCTTAAAAACCTGAAAATTAGTTTGCCACCACCACTGCTTGTCTGTGTCCTCCCTGAAATGTTCTCTTAGCAAATCCTAACTCTTAGCACACTGATATCCTGTCCCACCAAGGGAGTATATCAGTTTCATATTTTGAATGTGTCTGTATTCACCCATTAATTCACCACTATTATTAGGACCTGTAAGAATATTCCCATGTGTCCAAGCAAATCATACAGGCAAGCTGAGCCACAGAGATACATTTTCATTATTTTGGTAGCCTTCCTTTTCTTCCATCCATATTGCGTAGTTTTAAGTTTTCTTGTGGGTTCCTCCTCCCAACTATTCCTGCATCCAGGCTTCTCATTTGATTTGGATGAGTACCACAACTGCATTTTGAGGAGGCTTTCTCCTCTTCCTAAGAAGAAAAGGCTGGATTATGGGGTTCAAAACCCTGGAAACCATCTCATAAAATCACAATCCTTCTTGTTCCACTACTGGTACAACTCCATGTATAACATATAAAAATAATTTCTGTAACTTCCAGAAACTTCTTTGCCTTCCATTCCTGAATGATGTCCACCACAAACTGAGCCTGGGAGAGACAGAGACTATGTGGAAAATGTGTCATCAAGTTTCAGTTCCTTATTGCTACTTGTACTGCAAGGAAGTGCCTTTGTTGCTGATTGTCCAGTCTGAACACATTTTTTTTTTTCCCGGATACAATGATCTGAAAGTAAGAACTATTTTCTTGAAAACACCCTTGTAGAGTAATGGGAAATTACGTATCAATCTCTTTTACCTAAGGAGACAATACTAATGCAAGCAGCTCTCTTTTTTTGTTCTCTCACCTCTCTTTTGCTAAGAATGTTGAAACTTTTAGCAAATTTCAACTGTATTACACAGAGGGGTAGAGAGAGATATCTGATATATGAAGTTTCATGAAAACAGGCAGCTAGGTAGCAGGCAGAGATTATTAGGGCTTCCACTGAGAAAAAGGCAGCGGCATAGGCTCATCTCTTATTAAACACTTGAGAATCCACCCTTGAGAGCACCTATGAGTCCATTACAAACATGCTCCATTATTACACTGCTCCTCGAACTACTTGTTAACTAGCTAGTTCTGGCATAATTAATTGTATATTAGGCACTCAAAACAGTGTTATTTTTTCTATATTTATATATCTTAAAATTGCAGCATCTGTGACCAGCAACAATAACAACTGAGAAGGATTTGGATATTAACACAAAGGTTTCACAGTAAGCAGCTGATGAACATTGCCTTTGGGAAACAAAAGGTGGCTGGTATCAAGCTACTTATTAAGCTGATTTTTCAAGGCAACTTTGAGCTTAAAAACAAGAATAAAACCATGTCAATTAAGTCAATATTGCTGCTTTATAGCGAATCAGTGCAGCACTGGCATTAATCAGGCAATCACAGTTACTTGAAGGGATGAGCTTGTAGTTCAGTGTTGTCGGAGCACACCGCAGAATGTGCTGCTACCAGCCCTACTCTGGGAATTACAGTAATAAAGCCTCACGGGCAGGAGGGCGACTCTTGTTATTCCAAAGTCAGACTGAAATTTAAAGAAGTCACAGGCAACAAAAGCTGTTCAACTTAAAAAGCTGAATCATTTTCCTATCATCCTGACACCAGTCCTTGCAGGGAAGTGAAACTTTGCAAAAGGATGCCAAGACTCTTAATATGACTGCACCTCCATGGAGATCCCTCTGTACGCAGGCACACATAGGAGAGCACTGCCTCAGATCAACAACTCGGTGAGCATTCTGTTTTCCCAGGGCTGAGGACATGGAAGCTCTGATTTACCCATCTGGAGATCTCCGTTAAGGATTACTGCAGGGCAGGGAAAGAACTCAGAGCGCAGGGGTAAGTGATACAGCTGAGTATCATCAGCAGACGCATGGCACTCTACCCTATGATTAGAATTGATCTTGCCAAAAGGTACCACCTGTGCATCAAAGCAGATGGGAAACAAGAGATCCTTGAGGAAATGCCACACTTCAAATCCCTCAACTACCACTTGTCTTCAAAGCTATGTAGCTTAATTCTCCATTGTCTTGTCAATATAGACACCCCACACCCTCTTCATATGAGCCATCTCATATTCACACAAACAACAACAAATCGAAAGCCTGTGCCAGGGCAAGCTAATGCATAGACAATATTAACGGGAAACGGATCAGAGGAACAGAAACAGGTCCCCACATGAAAAATTCTTGAAATACTGAAGTTGAAGATGAAAGTTATTCAATTTTTACATACTAGGTATCTGAAATATATTAAAATATGACAAGAAAAGACCAGAGATTAAAAGTACAGTCTAATAATGCAGCATTGGAATGGAGTTTCTCCTCTAATACTAGGAAAAGAATCTACTGTGCTTGTGCACAACAGAAGCTGTGGGGCTTGTTTTGCTTTTACTTATACAGGCACAGCTTAGGAGTTATCCTGGAGTCAGCGTGTTGTTACACTGCTCTCGAGAGCTTCTGCAGAATCAAAGGAAAGGAAGAATGACACAGGTTAACATGAGTTTCTTCCACTGACAAAATGAGCACTTTGGTAGACAGTCTATAATTATCCTGCTCTCCATAGGATTCTTGGGAAGACACCACTTGGATTTTCTGGCATATTTTTAAATCCAAAATAAAACCAGTAAATTTCAAGAAAGAAATTTGCTGGGGGCTCCATATTCTATTTGTAGCCATTGAAAACCACCCAATAATCTGTAAAAAGAAAGTTTATATTTCCATTCATTTCCTATTTATATTACATTCTGCTTCCACAGAGCATTTATGGATCAGTTATTTAAATTGTGGTGAAAATGTAGCCATTGAAAACCACCCAATAATCTGTAAAAAGAAAGTTTATATTTCCATTCATTTCCTATTTATATTACATTCTGCTTCCACAGAGCATTTATGAATCAGTTAAATTGCGGTGAAAATTGCAAGAGTCCCAGCTTATATACAAATTGTGTATTTTTACATACAAGACATACTTTAAAAGTGAGATTTAGAGATGTACTATGTGGAAGCAAGCTGAAAAATTGTTTCATCTTTACAAGACAGAGTGACACGAACAGCTTATTGCACAATTGTCTTGTGCCTAAAACTCCCATTCAGTCAAAAAGGTCATTGGATATTCTGGTGAGCAATAATGCAGCTTGAGTTAGCTCTCAGTATCAGTAACCAAAACACGTAGCTCTTATCTGAAGGCAGGTTATGATTTCAAAGCAGGTCCTAATAGGACTGAACAAAAATCCTAAGCCCCTAATCTAAGTGTAAGGTTTGATGAGAGGTATCGGTGCAGGTATAAAGTTTGCCCTCATTACCTTAAATCCAAATTATTTTCTATCTCCACCCTGTAGTTTAAGATAGGGGCTATGTTATACATAAATTCTAGTACAAAAATGGCACACAGGTTGTAACAAAGCAGGCAGGTGATGCTGTCTTTGGAGGTGTTTGCCATTCTGCTACTAGCAACAGCAATAGTGGAAAAAAATGTCAGAGAATTGCTGTTTGAAATCAATAGCCATGACAATGACAATGGCTTTCAAGAGGCTAACATTCAACATGCTGGTTTTTCTACATCAGCTTCGTCAGACTGTCTACAGGTGTACCATGGCTGAGTTACAGCAGGTAGATTTCAACATGCTGGTTTTTCTACATCAGCTTTGTCAGACTGTCTGCAGGTGTACCATGGCTGAATTACAGCAGGTAGACAGACATTTCACTGAGTAATACTTGATGGAAAATGAAGGTTATGAGTTAACTTCATAATACTCCTAGTTTTGACTGATATGTGCCAATGTAGTATTGCAATAATACTGAGCGACAGCATGGTACATAGTGTCAGCAAGTGACATTTGGAAAGAAAACTTGGCAAGGAAAGGAGCAGAATATTGAATATACAACCAAAAAAACCTCTAAAATAAGCCAAATATATACACACTTTATGTAACTAGGCATATGCCACTAACAGATATCTCTGACACCATCTTAAACAAAGAGTAATTCGTACTTGTCTGTCTTGAGGCACTAAAAACCTGATTAATCTGAATAATTAAACTACGGCAGAAAGTAAATTCCTGTCTAGAGCAGACTCCTTCATAACATAATTTATAGGCTCTGTGGACAAAAAGTAACATGGCCATTGCAGAAAATAAGACACAATCCTGGGACAACCATGTTCTTCCTCCCTCTACAAATATCCAATTCTGGAAAAAATAATTTCACTATCATAGACAGATATTGGTTACTGTTATCATTGTACAATCTGCAAAACTTTACACAGTCAGGCATAATTGTGTATGAAGAATAGAAACTCTGGAGATCATTAAAATGTATACTATAAAAGCAGCTACAATATTTTTTTCAAACCTTTACATTTTGAAAAATCACAACAAATTTATCTAATGTTACTCATCTCCACAGTAAATGTCATTTTTAAAATAACTGTTATTTGTTAGCTCTTGTCAGAAAAGCTGAATTATTTTATAGCATAGGAAGATCATATTCCTCCACCCATTTTTTTTAAAGTAGTTCTTTAGTTAGACTTAATAGGAAAGCAAGCGCTCATGAACTCTTAATTGTTGTGGAATAAGGTCAGAAAAAAAATGGAGAAGTTTAAAGTGACTCAAAATGAAATCCTTCATAATAGAAATGTGAAGCTTCAGTCAGGACTCCCTCTCTCCTTTACCTTCACAAAAAGTTATATGTTGTACTGGAAAATGCATTTTTTTCCTCATTGTTAAATGAATACTGGCTTTGAAGTATTTGCCTTGAATCTTGTACAATGTTTTGTATATTATGTAAAATGACATTTTATATTATTTGAATAGCAAAGACTATGCATTTTCATTATCTCGCAGTCTTTCTAATATTAAATTTTAGTGATATAGTTACAAAAATAGTCTTATGTAAGTTTAATGCTGTAAATGTTAGATTGTTTCTTTATTGTTAGGAGTTTGCTCATGTCAGGTTTACGTGAAAACTGACTTCTGCATCGAAGATTTAGAGCTCATTTAAAGCTCTTGAGATAGAATAACACGCAGATGTCAGTCCTCCAAATTTCACTGAAGATTAACCTAATATGCAATATGGTGACCTAACAGTTCTTCATTTGAAAGAAATCTGAAAAGTAATCTCTGATATAGCCGGAGAGTGAGAATAACCCAGTGGGATTTCCACCTCTTCATTTCCTAATGAGTTTTTTGATAATGAGAGGTGACTTTGCCAGTCACTGTGGGCTCTATTATGGTTAATTTACTCCACTTCACTCTCCTTGTTAATTATTAACACTAGCCTTTTTATCCTCATGAGACCACATTCCAGTTTTTCCCCTTTTTAGTTTTTTTTTTTTTCTAAATCTATCTTTATGAAGGTGATAGTTTTCAGGAAAAGGTTTTCACTTAGGGTAAAGCCAGAATTATTTATTTCATTTTGGAAGACTGTAAAATTGATTATATGAGCATGGGGAGCTCTTCCTAATGGCTTTAATGCACTTGCAAGGTGAAAAGGCTGTTAATTAAAGAATAAGCACTGAGGTATGTTCCACTTGGGAATCAGTTCTTGGTAGAATGGTCACTTGCCACTTGCTAACATATCCACCGATTAAAAGGCGACTAATTTCCATGGTTGCTTTCCAATAGTTCTGGGGAAAAAAAAGTGTATAATTTTCCAGATGGCTTTCACTTGCCAGAAGCTGTCATTTACTGTATCTATTACCATTAGGGAATTACTGAAATTGGTATACAGGTGTGACATTTCATACAGCAATCGTTTCGCATCCTTCATTTAAAGTTTTACAATCTTTCTAATAATTGCTTTGACACAAGGTTTTCACAAAATGTCTTTCCTAAGTCTGTTTTAATCACTTAGCATTATTATCCATTTCATCTTTTAAGGAAAGAAAAATCAGTAGGCTACCAGCAACCTCTTTGCACATGAAGATAATTCTTGTTTCTAGCACTTCTCTCACGTTAGAACTAAAGTGCAAAGGAACACAAATGGCACAATAATGTGGTTAAAACTGGTGCCACAAATCCTTCTTGTCAGACTACTGTAAAATACCTCCACAGCTTTCAGAAACCAAGTAATTGTTTTAAGTGCACATAACACCACAGCTAGGGATATGCTTCCTGAACAGAAAATGTAAGATGGTAGGAAAGACACCGGAATATAGGCTTCAGATTTTTAATCTGGAATTTAGATGATCAGACACCTACTTAAAGTAATGCAGAATCCACTTTGCAGGAGTTTAACTCTTATGAGATCTGCACTGAGAGTGAACAATTCCTTCACCCTTCTGAGCAGCCTTCTAAACTGAGCTTAAATTACCACTAGCATTGCAATTTTAATATGTTTCTGTAGCAGTAGTTTGTCCAACAAAGGGTCCAGCTGAACCATTCATGAGTATCTTAAAAACAAATGAAGGGAAACACTAACAGATACATTTTCTTTCGCTAGGATAACATATGAAGAAAGAAATCATCAGGAATATGGCATTTCATGTATTCCTAAATGTTAGGGTATGGAAGCATAATTGATGAAAAGAGACCTCTGAGACTGGATGTTTATGTTCTTTTGCTCTGTCCTAGACCACATCCAACATGGTGCAATAACAGTGATTTTCAACAATCCTGTTTAAGATTCAGCTTTAGTCTAGTGGCCTTGTCCATTTGCCCCTTTCCCTCCATGAATTTTGTCATCCACCATGTTACAGTGAATTGTACATTTGCTAGTTGCTCCATTTCATGATACACTCCTGTGGCCAACAGGTACTATACTGAGATGACCTATGTATTTCAATAAACACTTGGCAGCTAAGGTTAACAATAATACAATGCTAAATAATATAGGTTGCAATATATGCAACCTTGGAGAAAAGCTCTTGAATAGTATTTTCCATTCTTTCAGTCAAGCAGTGTCCATACACAGAGCTAAAATTCTTAAAAGATATTGAACTTCTACAGAAATGAAATTAATTTTCCAGGAAGGGTTAAAAACTATTTCTTGTATTTATAATGAAAAAAATCAGTTTTGGGAGTAACTTGAATCATTCAATAAACATAGCATTTGGATCTCCAAAATAATTTTTTTTTTTTAAAAAAGGTAATTTTCTCATTTTTTAAAAATAGAATACGATTAAACATATAAAACATAGCACACTTTTTTTTTTTTTCTTTATGATGCCTTAAAATGTTGGGTGCAATTCAATGTTTTTAAATTAACACCTAATCAATTTTCTTTGGTTTTACTGGTTATTTCCTTAATTCCATTATTAAAACCACTTTCACACAAAACATGCCTAGGACATCAATTATAGTATAAAAGAAAAATATCTCTCTTCAAGGATGAATAAAAGCAAGATAGTATGGCTATCTCAAATTTTGGTCTCCCAACTCAATGATACAACAATACACTGCGTGAAAATAACACTCTGTATCTTACTCCATTCATGCTAAGCCTACAATACCTTTATAGACACAACTAGTCTGAAAGTAGTTTACATGAAGTCTTAGAAGGAAATATTAACTACAATTTTATTTAGGCAGTATAGATTAAATATGAAATATGAAATACATATTATACTGCTTGAACATAACTGATTTAAAGCTGAGCAATTTGTGAATACTGAATGGTTATGGGATTGCCAGAATAAGGACTGAAATGGTGCAAGGATAGAGATAAACCGCTCAGCTTCCAAGAAATGGAGCACCAGGATATATACCATAAACACAGGCACTGTTACTTTTATTTTGAGAATTATATTATTTAGAAACACATTTCTAAGGTGTGGGCACCTTGAAAAATCTTATGCAGACAATAAGTAAAAAAATTAAGATCTTACTGTCATTTCTGAGGGCGTTATTCAGCAGCTGGAAAAGTGGGAAGCTGTCCCAGGAGTCCTGCGGCTGTGCCTCGAGTGCCGAATCCATATCAACAGAATACAGAGACAAAAACTTCTCTGCATGCTCAGCCAATAATTCTGGCCACCAAGCGAACGCCTGCAAACATGACAAAATAGAATTACTAAACGCGAGTCATAAAGCAAAGAGATACGTTGTATCTATGGCAAACTACATTTGGATTTGTCACTTCATGTCCTATCTCATTTAGGGAGGATGAACAGGCCAAGTAAAAAATGTGAAAATATTTTATAAAACCTGCATCAAAAATGTAAGAAATCAAATAGATTATGCTGGGAGAGATGATATAATCAGAACAAAATTGTAACACAAAAGACCAAAAAAGGAGTATAAATCCCTGCAGCTCTTCTTGCCAGAGGGTAAAGCAAAGAATGAAGGCCTCATCCTTGCAAAAGTTACTGTGTATGCTTCTTTTTATTTCATTCAATTCTAAGGCTATAAGTAATCAGATTAATTTATTTTTCAAATAAATTCTTGTGAATATATTTTACAGTCATTTGTTAATCAGAAGGTATGGTTTTAGTGTGAAATTTTATTCCTTGAAGTCTAAGAGTTTTTGTAATAGATATAGAGAGCTTTTTAATTCCTATTTTTGCCTTAAAGATGTTAGCATCTGCTGAGGAAGGCATCCAGTTTTCCTTCCACAAATGCTATAAATACATCTTTAGAAAT
The DNA here is from genome assembly GCF_000690535.1 of Cariama cristata. NCBI lineage: Eukaryota > Metazoa > Chordata > Aves > Cariamiformes > Cariamidae > Cariama > Cariama cristata. Next base: position 28,115 of record NW_009629227.1, on the reverse strand, counting down.
TCACTAATGTCTATGTTAATTTTCAGTAACTTCACATATGTTGGAATACTCAGTTTTCTTTGGTAAAAATGTAGATTCTTAGGTAATCCTAGCTTAAAAGAAGAGAAAAAATATGTGAAAAATAGTGTGTCAGCAAGTAAAGCCAGCTGTACATTAAGGAGTACTTCACGTATAACTCTTGTACCTTTTTACTGTCACTTAAATCTAGGCTTTGAAAGGTCAGTACTGAAGCTGCGTATTGGATCAGAGGGAGCTGTATGATCCTGGAGTCAAAGATGAAGGTGAAGTGAGCTTATGAAATAGGATGAATATCACATGCTGCTGAGAGTGTTTTGCTCACAGTTCACAAAAATATCTGACAGTGAGAAATACCTACACATACTAGATAAGAAAATGTCTTTGCTTTCAAACTTAGGGCCCTCATTTTGAATATCTCGGTTTGAATAGTTTCGAGTTACCGGTATGGGACATATGTAGCTTGATCTATACAAGTGCCAAGGTCCCACAACTTCAAATAAATTCATAGGAATCTTCACTTGCATTTCTGAAACGAGGTCCTAGGTAATGTAGATTGATGTACTTGGGCCTGAAAGGCATCAAATAAAGGACAACTTCTGAAAAGTGGTCTATAAAAATGCTTTTGCATCCCGGACTTTCTGATGACTGTCTGCAATTGTTTTTGACATGGGGCAAATGGAGAAAAGACGACCTGGCAAGAGGTTTTAAAGAGATGTTGAGCATCCTCTGCTATTACTGGAAAGTTCTTTGTGTGTTGCGATGTCAGGATTGAAGGATGCTGATTGACACCACAGTGAAAAGGACAGATGAGGCTTCAAAAATTTTGGCAAGAGTTTTAAATGGAGTCTTTTTCCTCAAACTGGAAGAAGGTTCTCATTAGTAAATCCTGTTTAAATGGGAGCTCTAAAAGCAATAGATTCCTTACCCTAGAAAATAACTAAATGCAAAGAAATAAAGAAGGAAGAAAAGAAATGAAATGTGTACAGGCATTGGCAGGTGTCCCTTTTAGGCAAGCAAAACTCTTTTCAGAAAATATTGCCAAAAACTCAAACCAAAGCAAAACCAAGAACAGAAACCCAGCACATTTTCTTTCCATCTTTTTCCCCTTTGCAAATGACACTTTGGACCCAGACAGAAATTCTTCTGACCCTCTCAAGAACTACCCATCATTGCTTAGGAAGCAAGGAAGAAGAATAGAAAAACAAATACTACAGCTAAGATAGTTGTTCAGTCATTATGGATAATATGAAAACAGGCTAAAGGCAATTCGCAATTGGTGACACAGACTCTAAGAGAACAAAAACATCGACTGGATTAAAGGAAGACTCAAATTCTTAGATTCTAGAAAGACACACAAATGTGGCAATACAACACAAGAAATCATCAGAATAATTTATGCTACACATTCAATGCACAGTTCCATGCCATAAACGGTGAAAAGTAATGCTTAGTTCATCAGGAATCACATACCTCTCTTCCCTTTGGGAATCCCAGAAATTTGGAAGTGTTATGAATTAAAAAAAAAAAAAATAATTGTAGAGATTACTGATCCTTTTATTCAACTGCACCATCAAACATGGAACATTTGCTTAACATTATGATGTGAAGTTACTATACTCAATCTTCAGTTTTGAGTAGGAAAGGTATAATTTTCTGATCTTGTTCTCAGATATATTTTAATACTGAAATTCTGCATGCTTTATAATTTCAGTAAAATTGAACATTTATTACATGAATGAAGGGGAAAATAATCTTAAAATTATCTTTATTCTTTTCAAGCTGTCTTAGGTTAGTTTGAAAACTTTTGCTGAATTGATTTTTCTGAAGGCATACGGAATATATATATCCTTCTGAAAAATACTACATCTCTGAGTCCAAATAAGTAATACAGAAAGTAATCTTTGAACAGAGACGTTTAATCATCCAAGTATCATTTCATCTGTTTTTCTGTGTTCTTTTCCACAGAAGTCTAATATTCTTACAGTAATGCAGGTCCTCAAAAGACAAAGGCAACAATATATACATTTTATTAAGTAATCATTATAGAGTAACACAGTGGCAACAGTAGTCTAGAACAGGACCTCCAGGGAATTCATTCCAAATCATTGAAACAGCTGTTTCTTCAGTATAAGATAAAACATCTGTAACAAGTTCACACTTGACAGATGTAAGCTAAAAACTAGATTCCATAGTGTGATATAAAACCAGATGTTTTGAATTATCATATTTATAACTATATATACTAAATTATGTTTATCCCTTTGCATATTTTTCCCAAAAATTCAAAAACACTGAGTTTTTTGAGAACATTTTAAAAACAATTTCCTGAACCTTAGAAAACTGTATTTATTAAGTAAATGTTAATAATATACACAATTGTGTGTACTTGGTCAAGTTTACTTTAGTAATTCCTTAATATAAAAGGTGATATAATTCTAAATGTTCTAAATATTATGGTGTCCGTATCAGGAAGCAAAAGACTTGACAGTAAGAAACATGAAATTGTTCTTTTTTATTTCTTCTACATTATAATGCCATTTTAAAAGGTACAAGTTTAAACACAGTACTTTTCCAATCAACAGAAGAGCAATATGAATGTGGTCATTATAACCATCATTATTTTTATGTTAAAATCAAGATCTACATAGCATGATGAAAACTAGCATTCAGTTATATTTTCTTTCTATTTTGAATGAGAGGTGAAAAGTTGGAAGGAACAACTGTATAAGGCTATGAATGTTTTCCATACCATTTCACCACCTCCAGCACAAAGATGCTTTCTCTATTTTATGCTCTTTAATTTTGATTTCTAAACCTACAGTTCATTCAAGCGAATTCAAGTAGAGTTTTATTTCACTTCACTTTTCATAAGCTTCAAGTCTCTTATTCCTCTGTAAATGTGAACTGCCTTAAACATATGTCAGAAAGTAAAGCTAAAATATTTCTTGACAGAATTGCCTTGCATCAGGGGAGAAAAAAATCTAGGAACAAACCGTTCTCTGCAGCAAATGCAGTTACGGCCTCACCTCTGAATGATGTTCCTCATTTTGCTGCAATACTTCAATACAGAGCTCTGCAAGGTGAAGAACCTCTTCCAGTTTTCTAGCAGGTGTTGCTTGGTTCATGGTTTCTATATGAATATAAAATGCAAACCAAAATTGCTTTAGTTACAAATAATATTCAACAGTAAGAGAAAATGATGTCAGAAAAGAATGTGAAGGGTGCAAAGTTACAATTTTCTGAAGTATAAGCAATTTCACGTGTTAAGGACAATCATTTAATATAAGTGAATGCAGCTGAATGACCAGATCACTAGAAAGAGAAAATATTTAAGTCACAAAAGAATCACTTATCATTATAAACATTATCTGATTTAATATGCGAGAACTAACAGGTGTATCAATGTATTAGATGCTCAACTTCTGCAACAAGCAAGTTCTAATTCTCTTCAAGGTCAGATATACAAAGGCAGCAGGCAGGAGACCTTTTTTGTTATTATACCATCAGTACAAAGCCATTCTCATTAGATGACTCATTACAGACATCAACAAGATTCATGCATTTTGCAGCAGTCAAAAATTCCAAATGTTTCATCTAAATAAGACCCTACATTTTAGGTGTATTTAAAAATAAGAAAAGTACAAAACAATAATTATTCAAATAGCTAATTTTCTACCTGCTCTTCAGCAGTAAGAGTGAATCTGCATTCTTTTCAGTACCATAGTGAAAAGTAGCACTATAAAATAAAGATGTTATAACAGAATTGAAACAAGCCTACTAAAAGCTCCACATAAAAGAAAACAAGGACAAATGGGAAGTTACAAATGACATCAGGATCACTCATTCTATAGAGCAGACTTAAGAAAGAAAGCAAACAAAAAAAGGTAAAACAAATATAACTAAAATTCTTACAGGGCAATTAAACTCAGTTTAGTTTTCAATTAAAAAAAATTCATAGGCCTAGATTCCAGGAAGAGCCATGGGAGACAAGGGAAGAGACCAACTGAGATTTTTTACAATCATAGTTTAACCAGTGAAAGTAATTTCTCCAGCTACATAATTTATATCATTAGGAATAACTTCAGTATTAGCTATCTGAGCTTGTTTACTTAACAAAGCTCTTGTCCCTAAGCATAAATCATGGGGCAGAAATGATGATGTACAATTTAATCCTATATAAAGTATGGTCACATTAATGGTTTGCAGAGGACTTATGAAACTGATAACACAGGGTGAGTGCAAATCTCAGGAATCCTATTTTCTCATTTTCTGTGCATATTCATAGGTCACATGAATAGCAAATCACATGAATACACATCTTCCTATATAGAAAATTCTGCTGACACTTCTTTCCCACTTTATGCAATAGAAAATTAGCAGATTAATTAAAAAACTTACATAATCTCCTTGGTGTCAGTAAGAATATCAAACTGCATGCACTAAATATTTTTAACGCTTAACATTTCTGGCAAGCCCAAAAACTTTTCAGGCATCTTAAAGGCAGGTGACCTTGTCCAGTTCTTCAGCACTAACACTGATGCATAGTACCTTGATGAAATATATAGCTTTAATGCAATTTTTGAAGAAACATTGGATTAGAACCTCCAGTAAACATCTGATTAAAGATGACTATAAAAACATACTGTTTTCATGCAAAAAACAAAGTAGACAAATTAGTTACTGAAGTAACTGAAAAAACCTTTTCAAATCTTATTAAAATAGACCACATAAGCAGGCATGTTGAAATAATGATATTTCCAAAACCACAATCTAACTCAAGAAAGAGTTATTGTATGAAAATGGACCAAGCACAAAACACACACCAGGACACAAATCTACATTCACGATGACTGAATTCGCAAATTTGATACTGTAGAGCAATTATATGAATATAACCACAATTATATTAATGTATTATGCCAAGTGAGATTAGAAAGGATTGGTCCAGCCCCTATTATTTAGGTTGTAGTATAAAGACTACTATTGGATTCAGGCTTAAACAGTGGTTTCTAGGCTTATCCTGGACTGAAACTGCTGTTTCCTCCAGCGGCCAGGGTCCTCCCCTCCCTGAACACACAGCAAGTACTATCCGTACAGCTGATACATCACTATCAGTATCACCAATGTTAATGAGTCGTAGGAAGAAATCAGTGATATTAATACAGAGTACGACTGGCACTTCTGATTTCAGCATAAACAACTCATTTTATTACAAATGCAGCCTGATCTTCATAGACCTTACCACTAACCAAGTAAACAAAATAATTGCATTCATAATTGCATTCACTCCTAATGAAATTAAATAAGCTATAAACTATTAAAAAGATTACCTCCTAGAAGGGCTCCTTGAAATTAGTAAGAAAGTCATTCTAACAATTATATTGAATCTGATGTTGCTTTTTTTGCATTGGAGTAAGTTCACTTATTCCACACTTGGAATAAGCTCAAGATAGCCTAAAAATGGGTATTGAACAGATACTCTTATCAGTAGGGAGAGCAGGAGAAAGACCATAGATGTACTAGCTAACTGTGAGGTTATCCTAAACCACCAGTGTGATGAGATCATGACGAAGAGAAACATGGTCTCAAGGAAGTATTAATTCCATTGAGCAAGGCACTGAGGAATTGCAGTTCTGATCATCTGTGTTGAATTGATGAATTTTGATCAGAAATGGCATTGAAAGTATAAGAATTCTGAATTTCAATCAGAAATGGCATCAAATGGAGAGTTTGGGTTTTTTTGGTGTGTTTGTTTGAAAGGCATAATAAGCCTAATAAAATGAAGGATGAAAGAGGCGATCAGAAGTGGTTGCACACAGGCAATGCGGGAATACAGTGTTCCCACAGTGGGAACACCTGGGAAGGAGAAGACCTGGTTATGATCCGGGCGATGCTGGCATAAAAATAAATCAGTCATGACAAATTATTTAAGCCAGAAACTGCAAGGATTTAAGTTGTTATGGGACTAATGTTCAGGAATAGTTTCTTCAATAGGACTAGGGTGTTCAGGAAGAAAAAGAGATGAAAACTGTAAATGTCCCTTTGAGGTGAGTGTGGCAAGTTTGTGAATGATGTTTCTTGGCAGGAATGACTAAAAATGTGGGACAGATTAGGCTCAATGAATTCCAGTTTCAAGTTTGCACGAAATTCCCCATGCTATTTACTATTTAGCAGTTTACTCTGAAACTATTTATTACTTGCTAAAAACAGGTAAATTACTCTTGATTACTCTTCGTACAGTTGTTGACAATATTTTAAAAGTCACTATTTTCCTATAAGATTTATTGACAAGAAAAGGTGGTAGAGAATTGCACTCTGCATCCTTGGACAAATCTCTCTAATTTTGTTGTTATTCACTTATTCATAGAATAAATCAATACATGCAATTTCATTTGGATGGCGTATGCTTCCCTACATTTTACTTAGGCTTCATCCAAAGCTTCCTTTTCCATCTGTAAGTTACCAGATTAGCTAGTCTTTTTTCTCTTTAATTAAGGACCTTTCACTTTCCAAAATCTAGCGAACACATGTTATAGATAACAACCATTTACATAGCTGTATAAACAAGGAGCTATGAAGTAATTTGAGAGAAAAAGAATGAAATATTAACTTTTTTTTTTACCAAACAAGTGGTATATTTGAAATATCAATACCAATAAATGGTTATCTGGAAGTTTTAGAACCTCCAAAACATCTGAGCAAAATACTGTGCTTGTCTTTATAAGCGTAAAAAAATTACGGGAATGGAAATCAATGCTGTCAGTTTTCATTATATTCATGATGTCTTTCCTCCCACAATTACTAAGGGTTGTTAAGATGTGTTTACACTGCTCAAACTAACAAGTTGCAGCAGGAGTCGAGTCAGTAAATATGCTGCTTGACATCTTTTAGAAAATAAACAGAAAAAGCCATCAATCATCTGTTTTCAGCTTCGCATTCTGCCAAAATGAAAAAGCAAGCCAGGCTTCGCAAACAACCGATGCTTTCTCAAGTACGCATTATCAGTGAGTCACACAGGTACCAAGAAAATATTGTTAAATGAGCTAAGTTAACTGACTAAAACACTACTGAAATGAAAAGGTGACTGCTTCATGGATCGATGGAGCCTAGAGCCACAAGGGACCATCCGGTCATCCAGTCTGACCTCCTGTGTCACACAGGTCAGAGAACTTCTCCCCATTCCTCCTTTCCTCAGCCCATCAGGATGTCTAAAACCTAACTTAAACTTGCTTTCCAGAAGAGAGATTATCCTTGAAGAGAAATGTACAATTCACCTCTTTCTTTTTCTCTCCAGCACGTCAGCTGTTAAATATGTGTGTTTAATTTCTCACTGGCATTTGCTGAGCACAGGAATCTGCTGATTAAAGAGGTGATTCTCCTCCTCGGGTATGAGTACAGTGCAGTTGGGAGGTACTTGTCTCTGGCCTGCCAGTCTTCCCCCTGTGGCACAACATATATCCCTTACCCTTTTTTTCATCCTTCCTCCTTTTCTTCAAACAAGCATATCCAGACAAAGACATTCAGGAGAGCCAACCCACTTCCAGGCCAGACAGTCTCCCACAGACCAACGGTAGGGATATTGGAAAAAAGGCAAGTATGCTGAGAGACCCGAAGTTCCCAGCCCCATGGGCTTACAGATACCTTCACACCCAGCCAGATGGGGCTGGAGACTTCTGTGGTGATGCTGCAGCCGAGGATTTGTTCCAGCTCATTTTATGCCAAATTGCAACAGAACATCCAGTTTGCATTTTGATTCTTCATGTAAGACAACTGGCATTTGTTTTAATTTTCATCGGCACTGTTGCTCCAGTTGCTGGCAGCACTCAGCTCTTGTGCTACTTAACATGAATGCTACCAGCATTAAAGCCTGGAGAAAGTGCAAGATGTCTACTAATGGAGGTGTCTGACCATCAACTAATTCATTTCTACACACGTGCCACAATTAGACCCACAGGAGGGCAGATAAGGTGGTGACTCTTGGCTGCCAAATTCCTTCCAGGATGCGCTGCACACACAGCAGTGCACGGCCTTAGCAAGTTTGGGAGTTTCTGAAGGAATATTGCCTGTCTGGATATTGTGCAGAGGGACCTAAATCTTATGTATTTCTTTCCAAATCCAATTGTATTGCATGGAGCCTAAACGAGCTACCCTTTATTCTATACCAGCTCTCTTGCCAAGGAATCTGGCTGATTCACTCCAAATAGAGCCTGAAAGTGAACTTGTATTGATGCAGAGGGGATGTCAGGGAAGCCCTGCAGTAAAGCAGGCCATAATATAATTTCATAATACAGATACATCATAATTTGAGCTGTATGGAGCCAACTCTGCTCCAGTAGGGCCCATTAATTTGGACTTTTTGCCATGTGAAAACAGCAAGATTGCTTCTAGACTTGTATCAAAAGCAGTACAATCATCAATAAACTGGAGATGAACTGATTCTGTTACTAGACCTGAACTGACTCTGCAGAGTTAATCCGCAACTGGAATAATCTACCCACAGATAATTTCGATTTGACTGTGGTGGATTTTCTTGCAAATTCTCATAGAATTAATTCTGCATGAAAAACTAAGGAGTGGCCATCTGGGAGGACATCCTATATTCTTCTGATTAAAAAAAAATTCTAATCATATAAATAATGGAACTTAGCTTTAATTATGACGTTGAAACCAGCCTTTCTATAATTGCTTTCTAACAATTCAATAGGATTTTAAATTCTAGGGACAAAAAAAAAAATTAAATTAATTACCATTATCACCTTTGTACAGAGAGGTTAAGAGATTTGTAGAAAGTCAGAGTTCACATCTCCTAGTCTATAATCTATCATTTTATAAAGTGGGTCACACGATATTGTTTTCAGTTTTTTAAATTTTATCATAGTATTCAATAGAATCACCTTCATGGGACAATCACAGGTTGGTTTTGTTTTCTTTTTTTTTGTTTTGTTTTGTTTTTCAAAAAAGAGAATCTTGGCTTATGGAAAAAAATTGAAACAATGAATATGAAAAGGTAAAAGCAGAAAAAAAAAGGCAGAAATGAACAGAAATCTCAATTTTTAATTGCTGATCAAAGACACAATTTATGATTTGTTGTATCCTGGCTTTGGCAACACAGATACAAGCAGCTGGTATCTTCTTCCTTTCCCTTCTAATTTCTCTTCAAAAGGGAAAAGAAGTAATGTTCTCACTTTCTGTTCCTGTGGAATAAAACTCAGAGGTAACAAACATGGCAAACTGAAGGGCTCCATGAATGAAGAGACCTGAATAACTGACATACTAGTCTGAGAGAAAATGGGCACTTGAATGTGCAGACTTAGTAATAAGTGTTTTTAAAAAATCTAATAATTTTAAAAATCTAAATTTTAGGGAGTTACTGAACAATGACAACAGCAAATCTAATGTCAGCAGGTAAGGAGGAGGGAAAAGTGATGTTGACAATTATTAACTTTAAAACAAATTTTGAAGAAATGACTAATTGAGGACATAAAATGAACAGAAAACAGAATAAAATGTACAACAGATTTACAAAGGTAGGTCGCATTAGACTTGTGCAGTAGCTTTTCTTGAGAGGATATTTTCTTATAAAAGAAATTCAGTAGATCTCATCTATTCTGACTTTAATAAAGCATTTGATAGTGTGCCTCACAGGAAAACTATCAGTTAAGCTGAAGAAAATGAGGATTAAAAAAGAAACTATGTGTTGGATAAAGAAGCTGCCTCAAGAGAAAGGCAATAGGTACTGCTGAGAAAGAGCAAAGAAAGGTTTCTTGAGGAATTCCTTGAAGATTCATCTTAGGGTTGAGCTTCCTTAGTATGTTCACCAACTTCAGAATGAACACTAGGAGTGCACTGATAACAGTGTTGTAAACCCCTGGCAAGAGACCAGAGGTCCGGGTCATAGCAGGGTCAAAATGCAGCAAAAAGAATTGGATAATTCCAAAGAATGGGAGAAACAAACAAGATTTAACACTTTAGGAAGGAGGGCAATAAATTTTGACACACAAACAGCAATAAACTTCTGCTATAAACTGGGAATTTGTCAACTGGAAATGATCAAAACTCTGAAGATTGGGTTGAAGTTACTTTTCACAGAATGGCTGTGTGCCACAAACATGGTATAGACATCAAAAGACCAGTGTTCCTTGGATATATTCAATGAAGCATTTCTGGTATAATAGTACTACTAGTACTGTGCAAGGTGTCTCATGGGGATGACTTTGCACAGTTGTTGTCACCAATGTACAAGAAGGTGGAATTCAAACTTTAATAGAGAAAGGCTCCTAAGATGATAAAAGTGAAGAACAGGAGGCTAAAACTCTGAGACAAGGTGATGAAATGCTAGGTTGCATGAGACCAATTGTCTAAAAATGCACCATAGGGTGAGGAGGAATTGGAGACGATGAAATGCTGATGAAAGAGGGAAATATCCTTCCTTCATTAGGGATATAGAAAAAGGTCAGCATGCTAAAAACTAGGAACTAATTTGACTGTAAGGTGATTCCTACACTTGTAGAGCAAACAGGTCTTGAAATGGCCTTCACATGGGTGAAGCAGGGGGCAGAAAAGGGGAAGAGCAGTGACAAAGACTGACTCAGCCCAGCTGTTAAGAGAGGACATGGGTATGTTTATGAAGGAGTATCAGGACGTGGACCTAACAATTCAGGGGTTCTTTTCCAGACCTCTGCTCCAAAATTGAAATCAGGGATATTTGCCCATATCCTCTTCTTTCCATTCAGTTGCACAACAGACAGAGACCAAGAAGGTGCTATGCTGCTGTGCAACGCATTCGGTTTTGTTTGTTCAGTGAAATGAACATGCACGGAGAGCTTTAATCAAGTCCTCTCCAGGTACAATGACTCTCTCCACTTGCCTTCTCAATTTCAATAATGTTTGTAGTGTTCTTATTTTTAAGTCAGATAGATCCTTCTGAGCCTTGAGGGCATTTACATACTACCCTTCCTTTAGAAACTTGTATGTAATGAGTATGTTAACGATCGATGTTCTTTAAAAAACAGCAAACTGTTGAGTTGCTCCTGACCTTCTATTGTACGGAGCTAAGAGTCATTCAGCCTTTGGCAGTCTGTCTGATAGAAGGAAACGCTGGGCTGACAACTGTCATTTGTCTTTGAGCAATTGCACACTACACAGTAACTATTTGCTCTGATTTTAATCTAATTTATTCTCATTCCTTTTTTTAAAACTGATTGGCAGAAAGAGCCCAGTATATTCAGTTACTGCAGACCTTTAAAAATTAATGAGTTAAAAGACAAATACCTAATAATTCAAATCTTTACAGTCTGTCTTGCTTCAGAAACGAGTATCTACGGACAATGACAGACACTGCCCTGTTCTCTTCACAGCCATTTACCACTTTAATCCCTAACCCAGTCCCTTTATTTCTCCACGGCAAGGTAATATCCTTGCGCTGAAAAATGTATTTACATGTAGGTTTCTACCACTTCTCTTAGGCAATGACAGCAGCAGTATCAGAGTCCATTACTCCTCATCCATTCAAATTTCAAATAAATTTATATGGGGAAAACCATTCATTTCTGAGAAGGAATAAATAAAGTATTTTATTACTCTCTCTGTGTGTTAATGGATGTCTATAAAATATAAGTAAAAAATATGAATCCTGTATAAGGAAGTCCATCTTTTTTTGAAGGAGAGAAAACAGGTGAGGGAGGCGTGCAAATTTCTAGAAGCAGTTCATTGGAAGCTATACAAAATGCCTCAGAAGAATGCTATTTGTCTCTGGCCTCAGCACCTAACAGGTCCAGTTATGTTCAACATTATCTATAGGAAGAGATAACTCAAGTTAAATACTGAATAAGACAGGAAAATATGCCATACACAAAACTATCTAAAATTCTAAAAATCTTTGCTACCTTTCAGGTAGCAAAGTCTCAAAGGCAGCATGTGCTGAAATGAGAACGATTTATACTTAAAAAGAGATTTTCACATATTGATGCTGTGATCATCTCCTTGACAAATTATAAACCCTTGCTCCAAACTCTAAGGGCATTATATGAGAGTTCTTAGACATAGTTCAAAATTATAATAGTAGGTTTGCCGCTGTTCTCCTCATAACAGCAATTATACTGACTGAACAGATTAGCTGCTCCATGAGAATTTCAGCTGTACATGTCGTAAGGAATGACATGCTGAACTCTGTGTAATTGTGATTGCAAATGTAATTTTTACTGAAAAAAAGCTGTTCTGTATTCATAATAGTACAATGACACGGGAGTGCTAAATAAAATGTCATCCTGACTGCAAACAAATCCTGTTGATGCAAGTGCTGCTTATACCACTGTGCCTGCCATTAAGAAAGTAACCACCGTCTTCTGGGAAAGCATTCAGTCTTGTTCAATTGAGACTGTGAAAATGAGAGCACTTGGGGAATAGACCTGGGAACCTGGCAACCACACTGCTGGAAAAGGATTCTTGTAACAAAAAGAATTTGCATGTTCACCCCTGTATTACCTAACAAGGACACTCCTGCAATTCAAGATTCTCTACACAGTATCTAGTGCAAAAGTTAAAGGGTAAATAATTGTTATCAAGAAATGGTTTTCCCTTATTTTCCACAACTATGCGATATATGGTATTAGGGCTAAGCATACTGTACATCAAGTTCATGATGAAATCTGCAGGAGTTTAGCTAGTGACACCAACAGGAGCAGGATTTGGCCCCGTTAGCCAGGTTAAAATATCATTTTATTCGGATTCCTTTCAGCTGCTTCATCTTTTGCTTCAGAGAAATGGGTTCAATGGGACACAAAATTCTGACGGAACACATTCCATTTACTACTTTCAATAAAATTAATTTCTCTGAGTTGTCTGATTAATTTTCAGCTGCATTTTTAGTCAGAAGTGGAACTTAATTAAGCACTTAAATTGTAAACGTAGCCTATAAACCTCTAGCTTCACCTAACTCACACAGTGAATTTCCATTTACTCACTGTATGTGATAGGCTTTCCTCTCATCCATTCTCTAATACAGTTATTTGCCAGGTCACTTAAGGGACAGCTTTGCTATCCTGTCTTAAGAACATAGCAATAGTTTCTTTCAAAGCGTGTGTAAACCTAATGTAAAATGACTGAAATCAGGTACAGTCTTTTTTTTTTTTTTTTGTCTGTGTGTGTGCTTGCAAGTGTATGTCATCTGTGCTTAGTGGTCTATATTTCTGACATAAAGAGCCTGAGAAAAAATAAGAATAGCAAGCGTGTGGCACAAGGAAGATTTGTGCTTGAGGTGATATGCATTATATAAAAGTGTACAGCTGAGGTTTTAGAGTGGAAAGGTCAAAGGACACAAACGCTAAAATTAGTTTTCTCTTTTCACAAATTAATTTCAACATTTTTCTAAATTCCTGATTTGAAGAGATATTTTCTTCAATATCTACAGGCATAAAAATACTAAATGGAATATTTGTGCTATCTAGTTTTAGGTATCTTACCTAGTAGGGAAACTGTCTTAGGGTGTATTTGAGTCACCTGCTTAGCGAACCTCTCCCCGTTGATCAGAGGGGATCAGGAGATTACCTTATCTACGTGAGCTTGTATCAACTCATCCTGGCATGAATACCCATACCACCAGTGCATTGTCTGCTCTCTTTTTTAACAATTCCAAATACAACTCTTCTATTTCCAGGGCATTTAAAGCTTTCAAATGAAAACTAGTGGAAGTTTTGGGAACTAATGAAATTTTTTTAACCTTCAGTTAGGAATACAGACTTAAAAAAAAGGTAGTTTTTATAGTTTGCTAGTACTTTTTGCTTGTTTACCGGCTAGAGAAGCTGTTCCTCCAAAAATAGACAATCTTTCACTCTTCAAGTCCCTCATTGGCAAGGAGTTCCACTTTGAATTACTTTCATGTCACCTTTATAGTCATCACGCCAGTCTGTCTTTCCAGACAGAAAATGATTTCATCCTGAGAATACCACCAACTTAATGCCCCTTCCCATAACTGGTTGATGTTATTCGTGGAAACCCCACGATCAGGCTTGCACTGGGTCTGTGTGTATGCCTTAAAAAAAAGGTAAGAGAAAGCACTGTGTGCATCTATTTCATAGTATATATATGCACAATCCCTCATATTTCTATGCAGCCAATACTACTCAGCCACAAACACTACTTCAGCCATGCTCTTTTTATGATTACTCCATTAAATATCAGGATACAAGCATTTAAAAAAACCTCTCTGCACTATTGGAGAATATACACCATATCAGCTTCATGAAATTAAGAAGACAAAGATCTACCATTCTCCCAACTTTCAGCTGCAACTAGAAAAATAAACATATCACTAAATAAAGCCATATCTGAGAAATGCAAAAGCAGTTTTACAAAATCAGTTCTATCAAGACCTTCATCAATAAATCCAGCAGTCCCGTTATGAAATGGATACTATTTTTGCTGATGACTACACAACTACATTTCTCTAAATAACAGACTGATTTTGAACTTAAGAGCCAAACTTTTCTGCATCACTTAGTTACACCTCTTTCACAGAAACTACAATTGCATCATATTCCAGAATATAAAATTATCTAAATTGCTAATAAATATGCACATCATAGTTAAGTATCAGTGTAAATGAAGAATGCACGCAGTATACTACATCAAAAATAATTTTAATGTTCATACATGTTCTGGTCAGTATCTTGGTATTGTTGAAATCAACGAAAATAATAACACAACAGACACAACACACTACATCTGTAATACATGCAGACATGCACACAACTAGTAATCACCTGAGTCCTTTTCTGCTGTTGCTAAACATAAAACAAGCAAACAAACAAAAAAAAAAAAAGAGAAGAAAAACATCATTACAGAATTGTAACTATTTTAATTTTATTAGAGAAGAATGAATACCAAATAAGGAGTTAAAATCTTCTTAAAAATCTTCAATATAGCAGGAACAGTCCTGACAGTCAGCTCACACAAGCTGAGGGTGAAATGGTGCATGTTTTTAGGTAGTACATTTATATTTACTAGTCCTATATAGTCTACATTTCGGGCTCACTGGCTGAGTTATTGTGCCTGGGAATTTAGAAGCATAAATAATAGTAAAAGAATATAAGAAAGTCAGAATATAAGAATATTATTTTTGTTAGAGCCTTCTTTGTATCTCTACTTTTTAGGTAGCTACTATTGGTCTATTCCTGATATTATCATGCAATAGTTGGATTTTGACTGACTGATAGCATGTTGTTCACTGAAGAAATATTCAAAGAATAGGAAAAAATCCCCAAAATGTAATGACAGCTACATTTGAGGACATCAGCAATGTTATAAAGATAATGACTCTATGCTTTCTGTATGCAATTTGAGGAGTAAGCAATTAATGCAAACACTAACATGAACTACTTTCAAGAGAAGAATGTAATTTCAGTGCATGGATGCAACAATGCTTCCATAAACCTAAAGAAGCAGAATGGAACGTATTGCTGAAAACTACTACATTTATATTGGTAAAAACGTCAGATCTTTGTAATGACCACAGTGTAGAAAGAGACCAATACATGTCTCACTGCTACTGCAATGTGTTTAATTTTCAGACCTTATGATGCTGGAGCATTTCACTCTCAAATAGTACTCTATTATCAGAAAAGTACTCAACCTATTTCTCGTTGAGGTACTAGACTTATACATGCAATTATCTATTGTGTTTTGGGTTTACAATTACATGGGTGTACAACTACTTACAGAAATCTAGTTGTGTTTCAACCAAAAGACAATAAATCCACAAAGATATCTACAAGTCAAAATATGCCATGGGATGGATGGTAGTTTTATGTGCTGTTCCAGCTTACTGCAGTGTTATGGGCGTGCATGTTTTAAAGTGCAAAATTTGCTACTTGCAGTGGAACTGCCACAATTCTCTAGGATATAATTAAAAATCTTGGGCAAAGATGTATTCACATGATTGTAAAAAACTTTTCCAATCCAATTTAGTGTCAGTAAGTTTAGATATCTTTCGCGTGCTTTTGTCACATTTTGAAAATGTTTCTATTTTTATACCCATTATTTCAACAGGTTTGATAAAAGACTGAAATACTGAACATTAAAAAATCCCCTTTTTGAATACATAAAGACAAAAACTAAGGAAACCAGTTATTTTTGCTTTTTCGTTTTCCAGAATAGATTTAATATTCATCCTTTTTTCTTTAACACAACATGATATCATAATTAATTATGATAAACTGGTTACTAAGATGGTTTCATGTTGTTACTCCCATGATATAATACAGGTTGCTATAGTGATGAGATGGTTTTTTTGTTAATCACTTGTGAGATTGGTTAACTCATGTTTCTCAGAGAATTTGAGCAGAAATGGAAAAAGGAAAAAAAGTTGGCCTTATAATATTGCTAAACATATGAGGCTTCTTCATTTTGCTGCTATGATAACTCTATTTCTTCTAGTGTATTGCTAGAAATACATGTTATAAAAAACATAATATGCATAAAATTTAGATTTTTTTTAAAGCAGAATTAATCCTTCATATTAATTGACTCTGCCTCCAAAAATCCAGTTATATAGATGCACACACAGTGTTTTCTACTCCTGAATATACCTGTACAGGTATATCTCAAGTTTTCTGTACTTTATGAAGAATAACAGATGTGTCTTGAGAAGGCATTTGACTATTATGACTTCCTTTATGTTCTACATAAGGTTTACTAATAGTAAAATGGCATTGTGTATCCTAGTCAACTTTTTTGAGCAAAATCTTAGTTAATTCCATTATACACTTTCTAGAACATACCTAAATTCCAGAAAAACTTCTGATTACCATGAAATCTACTATTTTCGTCCATTAATTCATTCAGAAAATCAGCATGTAATCAAGGCTTTAATCATCAGATTATTATTGTACATCTGACAACACAACAGCAAAAACAAGTACCACTTATCTATCTTTTAAGTACATTAGAAAAGCATCTCAGTTTTCAAGTTTCAAGGTATTGCCACTGCTGTTAAGGAAAGAATTTCGTGTCAGTAGTTTAATTACTAGAAATAGAGAAATAAAAAATAACCCATAAACAACCTGTTAGATTTATGGAGAACTCAAGAGTAAGAACAAAGAGCAACTTAAATTAGGAAGTCCTAGTCTTCCATTCAAACAGGGTCCCAGGAGGCATATTAAAGCAATGAATAGGAAAAAGCTCCACAGTTCACCAGCTGAGATTTTAATGAGACATTTCCCCTTGCTGTGGAAGGGGTTTGTTCTGGAAAGGGAAAAGGCTGCTCACATAATATTCAGTTAATACGCATTGTTGGCTTTTACAGCCACTTTGGCAGTTGATTGCTGTACTAACCTTCTATTTTGGCATATTCTGTAAGTCGAGTGTAATTGATCAAGGCAGCCTTCTCCAGACATTTTCTAACCACTTTCTTCACCTCTTCTGCTGGTATGGGAGTGGCAATATCTTTCATTAAAACCTGTGTCAGAGACAGTTATATCGCTTGGTTACAGTCATTACACAAAACCCAAGGGAAAAGGATAAAAGTATCCTAAAGTTACTACAGATCTGATGACGACTAAAGGCAGAAATCAAAAAGGAACTATTTCAGCTGGGGGAACTAGATATTTGCCTTTGAAGGTTTCTGTTCAACCCTGGTTTGACTGCCTATATGGTATTTATATACAATACCCCTACTGTTTGGCATCTTGCAGCATGCCAATCAGTCTTCGTTTGGGTGATGCCAAGACCAGTATAACAAGAGCATTCCGTGGATGGGCTGGATCACGGTGCCCACTAAAGATGTGGATGTGGAAATTTACTTGGTTCTCACCTGTGGAAAACCTTCCACCATTGCATAACCATTGACTCTTCCACAGTGTAAAGGAGAAACTGCAAACAGCATCATCAGAGCTAGCTAATACTGACTTGCTTTTCTTCCTTCATAAAGTTATTCAAATTCAACATGTCCGTGCTGTGAAAAACAGTCATCTACAGTAGGCAGGGAAAACATTGAACTTCTGGTGGAATATTTTATTACGGACAAGCAGAAGAATAGATCATATAAAGCTTTTCAAAACCTGACAGGTTTTAAAGCCTATTCATTTTTAAAATATAGGACTGATAAAATAGATCACCTATTGCAAGTGAGGTTAAACTGAGAATATATACCTCTTTATATGAATGCAACATTATATACTCTGAATTACTACAATAAAAAAAATAGTTAATAGTTCATTTGCATTTTTACTTTAATTCTACACTCTTAACTTTCAACAGGTAGGTGTAAAAACTCAGTATGTTTTTACCACATTTTAATATAAATAACAAAATTTCAGATAACTCACAACTTTTATAAAGCACTTCGCCAATGGAACCCCAGACAAGGTACACCCTTATAAAACATATCTAAAAATTACTGTTAAAGGGAGGGAGCAAGACATATGGTCTGGGGAAGGGTATAGTAGAAAAGAAACAGGTTCAGCATCAGAGAAGCTATTACGAAGTCACTGTTGCAAAGCAGAATTTTTCCATTACTTGCACACACATACAACATAGCTACCTCTGTTAACTTGCTTTTTTAATGAATAACTTCTGGGTTATCAACAAGTGAAAATACAGTATTCAAACCCTTTTATTCTGGATCTGATTTTTTTTCAAAATTTTCAAAGACAGGTAAAGTATAACGCTTCTAACCCATTTTGCATCCACAACTACAGGAATGCACATTTATTCCCAGTCAAGACCGACAACGGTGTTGCTTGAGCACCGGCTAGAGTATCATTGCCATTTGTAATGGCAGGAACAGTGAGAGGAAATGGTTGTTTCATATAACACGAAGGAATCTACACAGCACTGCAGCCACTGAGATTATAAAAGAAAGAAAACATATATATCCAGACTCTTTATGTGTTTTTGAACACGGCATAGGTTTTCTAAGACAGAATCTCTATCCATGGAGTGTCCTGCAGTGCAGAACACCTGACCCTGCCCAGGACCAGACCTCTCAGATTTCGGTATAGCTACACAAACTGGGATCTAAGATTTTTTTTGAATTCACACCTTCATCAGGCTCCTGCTGATACAATTCCTCTGGAATCTCTGCTGGAATTTAAAGTTCTCTTTTATCAGAGATGACTGAGAAGCTTTTACCATTATGAAGTCTTCTCCCTTTCAGTCAATACAAGAGGATTTGCTGGGCAGGAGTTTATATTTATAGCTGCCCATGTCAGTTTTGCTGCATATAGCTTTTTCTTCTTAAATTGACTCAGATTATGCATTTATGGAAGATTATTTGGATTATATAGAAGCTTTTAAATGTTACATATCAGTATAGACAACAGCAGTAGCATAGAAAAGGGGGGCTGTAGAGTAGACTTGTACTACTTTAGAGGTAATGCTGGGTAGTCACTAAATTATAAAGAAACAGAGAATCACTACAGTGGCTTGAAGTGAAAGTTCAATAAATAAGTCCTACAGAAAACAGCTGTTTGCCTCTGTGGAAGACAATGAGAAAAAGACCTCCCAATGAACAATCAAAACCAGTAGCAAAATACTTGAGAAGTCAGGAGTCTGCTTTCAGCAGCCTGAAGGAAAAACAAAAATGCAGGCTTAGTACTCAAGCAGAATTTAAAATATGTCCTCAAACTTACCCTTTCAAGTAATGAAAGTGTGGCTTTTAAAGCTCCTTCAGGACGTCCGAAAGGGAAACAGTATCTTAAAAAATTAAAAAAAAAAAAAAAAAAAAGAAAAAGAAAGAAGAGGAAGAGAAAATGATCAGAATTATAATACCTAAGTTAAGAATTTACTTTGAGTCGTAACTGTACACAATTTGCATTAAATTATGTTAGTAGAAGACTCCCATACAGGAAGTACTAATGAAAGCAGAAGGCCTCTTCGGGAGTCTACAATGGAGCGTATACATAGTAGAGCAGTACCAGCCCAACAGCAGCTCAGGCCTAAATACAGAAAAAATACCAAAGGCAAAAAGCATCACTTCCACTTTCTCAACTATGAAGGATATTTAATGGTCTCTGATGAGCTTAATTGTCATCTTCCTGGAAAGAGGTACTATTTCTCATGCGGCCATGACAGCTACTGGAGCTGTGAAGTAGCACTCTGTATATTATGTCTTGTTTTAATATTGGATTAAGATAAGGGTAAAATGTCAGATATTTATCTTTCTAGAGATATACCGGAATAAAAATGCCTGCAGATATTCCATATCTTTTCCGATTATATTATAAATGGCTTCGAAAAGCATTTTATGTTATCTTAAATTTTATCAGCTACAACTTCAACTGTATCCACTTCTGTCTCGATACTTCTAAAATTATGTAAATTAAAAAGTGATCCCATTCATAGCTTTGTTTTTCATTTTTGTCTGCTGAATGATCCAATATATCAGCTCAATGAGGCTACAATGCTCAGGCAACTGTAACCTCTCCTAATCCTCTCTATATAATCTTGCTGGGATACCCCCAATTGGAAAAAGGATTTTTTACTTTGCTGAGATTATTTTTTTCTTATTATTGCTCAATGAGAATGGTAGCCTCATATTCTAATGTTTTCCAATAGTAAAATCTTTTCTGATGATGAAAGGATTCAGACCAGTGAATTTTAGATACACATTTTGGTCAGCCAAAACAAAGCCCTGTAAATGAGGTCAAAAAAGGATTTCCCACAGCAAGAATTCCAGTATGTGTTTTGCTTCATTTTGTTTCTTTTTTACTGTAGTGCTAATAGTTTTTGAGGACAGGTTAAGAAATTAGCAAAGCAGATTTAATGACCCTTAGGCTTTAAGTCATCTTAAAACAGAACACATCTTCAGGTGTTTTGTCTCCTCCTCCCTTTGCAGTATATTTCCACAATCCTTGACTGGTCTTTCCCACTGTTTATTCCTGTCAACCTCTAATGGTAGTTTTTGAATAAATGTCATTCATTTCTTGAGTATACTTACTATTTCAAATCAAAGACTTTCTTCCAGGTGTGTTCTGCAATGTAAATAACATAACAAGCTTCCAAAACCCAACCAGTTTTAAGTTCATGATGCAGACAGAAGTCCCACAATAGAATAGGGGACACGCAGTTTATTGTAGAGACAATGTATATGAGTACAACATGGGCAGTAAGCTCATGTGTGCAACTGGTGTAAGGAGTTTCTGACAGAGAAGAGTTGTTTTCTTGCTATAAGCAGCTTAAAGAAAAGGAAATGTTCACAGTAGAGGCCTAAAGGGACACTTGGAGCAGTCCTGCCTCCAGTGTTACAGCATCTGTGCTGCTGAGGAGGCAGGGAAGCAGCATCTTGCCGGCAAAGAGAAATTCAATGTCTTGGATAAAACCCCCATAGCAGCCAATTTCACACTGTTCAGTTGTGGCAAGGATGCTCCTACAGTTGAGGGGATCCTTAAGGACAGGGGGACATAGATGGTGGTAGTAGTCAGTTCAGTTATTGGACATATGGACAACTGAGTCTGTGACATCCAAGAGGACCAAGCAGTAAGTTAGTTGCTGAGTATAAAGGTAGTGGACATCAGATGTTTACGTAAGTTACCAAGGGGAGAACAGAGAAGGAGCAGCACTCAGTCTACATTAGTACCACCAATACATGGAAGTGCAGGAGGAACACTCCAGAGACAAAATTCACACAGCCAGGCAGGAGGTCAAAGTCCAAGACCCTCACAGCAGCTTTCTCTGAAATATTGGCTCTTCCACATTTGATGCCTGAGAGGCAGGCAGAGATCTGAAGTCTCCGTGGGTAGGTAAGAAAGATGACAGATAGGAAAGGTTAAAGTACCTTAAGAACTGGGAAATACTTTAGATGGAGCCACCATCATGAGACTGGCTGACTGCATCTTAATCATAACGCAGCCAGGCTGATAGCAATGAAAATTAAAATTAAAAAGGCCATAGGTGAGCATTAAAACTGGAAGCTGCAGGTTAGCTGACAGGCATGGGAGAGCATCTTTTTCAGATGAGTGTGGCCTAGGCAGACATAGCAAATGTTCAGTGCATCTCTGAAAAGGCAGGAAGAGAAATACACTCTTCAGTTAAACTGTCCATAATGACAGCTGACCACTGCATGCAATGCTAAGCAATGGAGCGAGGGCAAAGCTTAGAAAAGTTCCGACATACTACAGAAAAAAAAAAAAGCGCTGGTGATCCTTGAAAGTCTGTACCACTGACCCCCTAATTAGGATGACGAGTGTGATTACGAAATGTTACGTGAGATTAGAGAAGCTAAGCACTGATGACAAATAGCAAGAGATTTCAACTACACACATGTACACTTGATCAATGTCTCATTAGGATGAGATATAATGACAATATTTTTGGAACAGTTTTGAATTGCTTCCTTGGACAGTTAATTTAGGACCCACAAGAAAAGATGCTATTCTGGATTTGGTCTCAAATGTGAACAGGACATAGTTCGAGAGCTGCAGAGCAGAAGAGGTGCTCCATAGTACTGATCATAAAACAAGAAAATTTAACAATGTAGCAAACCTTAAAGGACTCCATGAGGAAGATAAAGAGGTTATTGCAGAGAATCCAGCATTTTAAAACTGTAAAACCTATGCGAACAAGGAGCACACAAAAGTCTCTGAAATATTCTAGGGCACACATAAACAGCATGGATGCTCAAACTGACAGTAGAAAGAACAGTGGAAGCAGGAAGCCAGCCTGGGAGATGGTGGGATTGCCCAGTGACAAGGAATCCAGGGCATTCAGGGGCGGTAAGGCCAAAGCAGAGAAATTCAGTGCATAGTTTGCATCAATCCTTACTGCTGAATATATTTTTCAAAATATTCAGTATTTCACAGTTATCACAACAATTTTCAGGGACTGGAATACGGAGTGGTTTTAATACTATGTTTTCTTAAGAAAGCAATCTCACAGCCAAGGTTGTTCTTTGTTAATTAATGATACAGGTGATGTTTTTACATTACTTGAGTCAAGGTTTTCTTTAAAAGTCTAATGCCAATTCTTTATCAGGATGTCCTATATTGTGATTCTATATGCTTTATAAATTCAGATTCCAGGGCACTATTAATTCCTCCTTCTACCAGTATTATGCTAGTATCCTCATTTAAATCCAGACATTCCACCTATTTTTTTTTTTTTTTTCTAACATTTGTTCAGAGAAAGACATAGTAATTGCTCTTCACCTGGCAGAGCACTGTTGTCTCTCTTGATTAAATAGGATTTTAAGGCAAACCTTAAGAGTCCTCTGAAGGATACAGGCATTCATCTTTGAATGATACTTTTAATTGCTCTCAAGGAGGAGTTTCTAACTTTGCTTGAATTCCCTCAAAACCCACCAAGAGTGAGGCAGAAATATCCTATGGTCACTGATATAGCCCAAGCTCATCAACATACTCTAGTGTGCAGATAAGTAGACATGATGGGTTTTACCTTTATTTCTTC
This sequence comes from Cariama cristata, assembly GCF_000690535.1. Taxonomy (NCBI): domain Eukaryota; kingdom Metazoa; phylum Chordata; class Aves; order Cariamiformes; family Cariamidae; genus Cariama; species Cariama cristata. The sequence continues at coordinate 4,700 of NW_009629227.1, read as the reverse complement.
CAACTCAAATAATTATTTAGACATTACTATACATTTTGTAATTAGTCTTATGGATGTGAAGGCTTGAAGGTGAACAGAATTATTCTGAAGATGCCCAGCCTCTCTTCTTGTTCCCTCATCTCCCTCCTCTCTCCGTACATATTCAGAAGGTTTCTACTGCTTCAGTATTTTTTGGGTCACAGCTACCCTCACTGACTTCACCATTGTGTATGAGTAAAAGTACTTATATTCACTGGAAATTACAGCCATTGTGTTTCTACCATAAATGTGACAGGATATGGTCATAACTGTGCCAATCACAGGTCAGAGGTCTTCTTCTAGCTCCAATACTTAATATTTGTTTTTTTGTTTTTTTTTGTAGCAAGCATGAGAAGACAGTCACAGAAACAAGTTTTCCTTCCCCTTGCAGATGATGTTCTTTGTCACTATTTTCCTTCTGCCTGGGTAGGAAGCACTCTGTCCTATGCTGCTCTGTATCGCTTCTCTGGCAAGAGTTATTTAATCCCATGGAAGACAGGAAACAGCAAATGTGTCAGGGAAGAATCTTTAGAGGAAATAAAGGAAGGGAGCTTCATTTTTTCCCAAAAGGAATACCCTCCAAGGGGAATCCTAGCTCTCTTCAGTTTAACACAGAAATGAAGTCCCAAGTGAAGACTGCTATGTCCTCCGTGCTGAAAAAATCCCCAACGACCTAGGTATCAACATGACAGATACCAGTGAATACCAGACATCTACCTCATCAAACCAGAGGGGCATCCAACAAGCTTATAGCCATTCTTGCCAAGCAAAAGGAAGTTGTTTCACGCAGCACTATTTAAACTGTGGAACTGGTTGTCATAAGGTGATACAGAGACAAAACATTTCTACAAATACATCCTAAAAAAGGATTCGATTGACAGAATAATGGCAGATAGGTTGGCTTAGTGTGATAAACTAACAGATTTGGTGGTCTACACGCCATTTTTATGCTAAGCTTTGTAAACCATCAATTGCTAGAAAATAGAAGGAAATATCACCCCAAGTTTTCTTCGTTTCTTGTACTTCTTCCCTAAACATCTTCAACTGGTATTGACAGTCCTTACATATGACAAACTCTTTATTGAGGATGATGGACCTTAGCTGATTTAGGAAACATAAGTATATCATGAAATGAAGAAACTGACATTAGACATCTAGAAAATTTTAGCTGCCATCTATCAAAGATGTTCTCTGCTTATATGATTTTTTTGATCAGAACTAATCCAGAAATTGCTATGGCTCAGTCATTTTCATTCAGAGAATTTTCTTAGTTAGAGTTATAGAAAGCTTAAAGTTTAAAAGCATCAACAAAAGTCAGGTCTATGTTCTTGCACAATCTTTTCTACCTTAGAAAAATACAACTCACATGATACACAAATACATTTTAAGCAAAATCACTTGGGTAAATAAATTATTCCATATTTAATATATTCAAAATTTCTTTGCAGGTAGATTATTTTATTTTCACTCCACTTGTTTAAGACCAAAATTGAACACCATGACAAAATCCTTCCAGAAAAAACTTAGTATTCATTGAATAAATTATACACTCACCTGAAATGGCTTATTTGGTTTTCCAAAAGGGAGGAAAGTCTGTCCTTAATTTCCTCAAACCTTTCTTTCTCTTCAACAGATACTGTTCCAATTCCATCTGGCCTGTAATATTAAATATTTAATAATTGTTGATATCTCTTCATGTTGATTTCTCTTTGAACAGTGATCTTTATTTTTAAAGCTTTCAGTTAACATGGGTACTAACTCTCCTTTCCCCTTTCCCATTGCCTTGAAGGATAAACAGTAACTTGTGAATATAGTTAAAGAACAGATTGCAACTACACAAACAATTTAACCTTTCAGCTGAATTTTTAAATTCAAGCCCTAAATTTCTCCCTGATCCCAATATGAACACAAGGTAGCATATATTCCTCCCAAATCATTCCCAAAGATACACAATATTCTTTCTCAAGAAAATTAGTACTATCGGCACAATAGAGGAGTCTGCTTGGATCCTGGTGAATTTCAACTCCTTGGATCTTCCAGATTTTTTCCCAGAGGCACAATAAGGCTGAAAGGTATTTTAAAATAAAGGTGGGAGGCAAACTACAGTGATAAAAGCCAGAGCAGGCAACACCTAGGAATCCCACTGCTTAGAGCGAGCATAGATTTTTTGATTCCCCATATTTGACAAACAGCAGCATGTAAACAAGACTTTCATATAAATATAGCATACAGGACACAACAAAAAAATAGTCTTTAAAAAGACAAAAACACTGTCATTTTTTTTTCAAATTTAAGTCCCAATAGTTAAGAACAAGCTTTGCATTATGTATGTTAAGCACACACTTAGTCTAAAGCCTTAGCCTAAAGGTGTTATTAATGTATTTATGTTAAATTAATGATGAAATTAAAGAAATTTAAATACACATTTCCCAAATGGTATTTTTGCCATGCAGACACAACTTCCACACATACAGCATACTTTAAAAAGAAGTATCTGAAAAATTCCTGTTACTCTCTTTAACTTCCAGCTCCAGGGAAAAGAACAGTTGAGCTTACAACCCTGACACTAAGTGTAGATCTGCCCTGTACCTCCTCCAGAGCCTTCAAAACTATCTCAATGTTTCTAGAACTGAGAAAAGTGTAGTAAAATGACATGAAGAAAGACAACATTCTATGAATGTTCTAAGAATCGTTCTAGGATTCTATGAACATCTTCTTGCTAAATTGCTACTTTAACTTTCTTCACTATACTTAAATCTAGGAGGGATACGTTGCTACATGGTCATAACATAAACATTTCTCTCACCCTTTAAATCATTTATATTTGTGATCTGTCAAGTCAAGGTGGAAAGAATGCCTGAACTCCTTAAATTATTGTGAAGACAACAATAAAAATCAGATATGGTGGAGATATGAGTAACCAGGCACATCAATATACTATTGTATAAATTTGATGTGAAAGAGCAAATAACTTATCTTCTCTCTTTTGATGGATGCCAGGATACTTTACCTCAGCCTTCTGACAGATGGAACAGGCTCAAATTTAAGTAAATTGCACTGTCTGATTTCATTGTCAGGAGAGATCGTGCTCTGGAGTGATAAAGCAAATAGTTCTGTCATATTAAACCTTGCTGAGGCATGTCATATATATGACAGAAAAGACCCAGGGGTCCAGATAACAGTAAGTGAAAAAGGTGAGCCAGTAGGATGTCATATCTGTCAACCTGCACTAAGGCTAGGATCACTACGTACCAGGGACCTGTCACTTCACTGAGTTTGTTGTCACAAAGCACCTCGCTGACAATACCTAAAATTTTCAGAACTGTTAAATGTTTTTTCAGTGGATGTTTGCATAGAAGCAAATGTCCCAGAAGAGAGAGCACACTAAAAGTGTTAGAAAAATGTACCATCCATAGCACCAAAAAACCAAAATAGCACAAATTCTGAATGCTTATTTTATTTCTTCCTGTTAGCCTTATTGCAACAAGCAGAATATAAAAATGCATTTTCGCAACACAGTTCTGAGACACATACTGTGCTGGTGATCATTTTTTGCTACTCTTGGGAACATTTGTCTACTACTGAGAAAACAGAATCCACAGAAAAAAGAATCTCACTCTGAGATGAGCTGAGATAACAGTAAAAATAGATAAATAGTTTCAAAATTCCCACTCATTTTGTCTTCTAGATCTTTAATTGCTTTAAAACCAGAATAACATAAAATAGCACTGCTTTGAGCTGGTTATTTTTATTTACAAATTACTGTGCCTGCCAGGAAAATCAGACTGAAACAGTCATTTGGTTTTCAAAGGTTTAGGTCATCCACAAACTACGCAAGAACTATTTTGCAACTAAAAACGATAACAAATGCACCTTTCCTACTATCCCAAATGTTATAGATAGTGGTTTGGACTTGATTTTTTCAATTCAAAACCAGATTCAGCTTTCTTATTGCAGCGTGGAACCTCTCCTTCAAGAACCCAACCAAGATAAGTGATGGACGATCTTAAGAATAGTTTTCATTTTAACATTATCTTCTCAAGAGGGTAAAGGGAGAGTGAATTTTCCTTTCCTCCACATTCTTTTCCTCCTTACTCTTCACAACTGCTTTTGAGATTAGAGAACTAGGCAAAATAGCGAACACTCAAAACCTGAGTAGCCTTCTCTCTCTCCCATATTAGTTTTCCATTTTTTGAGAACTCTGTCAATTGGATTTGGATTAGCCTGTCTTGTCTGCTTAGATCACAGTCTAACTGGCACAGATGTAATGTTGTCTCTGGTCACATCTCAAATTGTTTAATTCACTCAGACTTAAATATCAAAAGAGATTTGAAATAAAGGAATTGGCTGGATGGTCACACTCAAAGAGTTACGGTCAACAGCTCGATGTCCAAGCAGAGACCGGTGATGAGTGGCGTTCCTCAGGGGTTGGTATTGGGACCGGCACTGTTTAACATCTTTGTCGGTGACATGGACAGTGGGATTGAGTGCAGCCTCAGCAAGTTTGCTGACAACACCAAGCTGTGTGGTGCGGTCGACATGCTGGAAGGAAGGGATGCCATCCAGAGGGACCTGGGCAGGCTGGAGAGGTGGGCCTGTCTGAACCTCATGAAGTTCAACAAGACCGAGTGCAAGGTCCTGCACATGGCTTGGGGGAATCCCAAGCACAAATACAGGCTGGG
>NW_009629226.1:9821-17049 GCF_000690535.1 Cariama cristata | reverse complement strand
CTGATAACCGCCCAGGAGACAAATAATGGGAGAAGGGATTGAAAAGGGTGTGGGGTTTTCTCATTTTTCTTTTAAAATGCCGGATTCTTTGCTGTTTCCGGTGTTTGAATTTGGTGATGAGCTGCCGCCTGGATGAAATTCCCATCGAGAGTGTTGTTATTGGTCCCTGTATATCAAGTATGGATCCTAGCCAGTCCCTCCCAGAGCGTGTACACAGAGCAGAGCACCGGCGTCCACTGAAGGATTTCCTCACCTCCCTGCTAACTTCTGCTCTCTCTACCTACGCATAATGCTGACACAAATGTAGGACAGAGCATTAAGCATATAACACAGAATCATAGAATCATTATGGTTGGAAGAGACCTCAAAGATCATCAAGTCCAACCGTATACCCGATGCCACCATGCCCGCTAAACCCACTAAACCATGTCTCGAAGTGCCACATCTAAACGTGTTTTGAACACCTCCAGGGATGGGGAGTCCACCACCTCCCTGGGGAGCCCGTTCCAATGCTTAGTGACTCTTACAGTGAAGAAGTTCTTTCTAATATCCAAACTAAGAAAAGCTTAGCATATCCAAATAATTCTAGCATTTATGTAGCAATGTCATTTTTTTTTTTTTTCTTCCAGATTGCAAGTCAGGTGCCGATGGACGCTGATGGCAGCAGCAGGTGTCGTGGCAGGCAGTGTGAAGCAGAGAATTGACCACTTTCTGTTAATGCTGAAGCAGGGCTTGGGAGGGTCATGGAAGGATCTTTTCATTGGGCATATATCCCCATATTTGCCCTTTTGCTACGATACTTGAACAAATGAGATAATTTTTAAAAAGCAATAGAAAAAGAGAAGTAGAAGGAGTTTGCTGCGTCAGTTCTAGCTTTAGAAGAGTAAATCAACGGTTCTGGGCTGGGTTATGCATATGTGCATTCTCAGGTTGTCAACAGGTTGTCGAGGATGATAAAACTCAGATACATGCAGAAACACATGTAGTTTCAAGACTGACTGATAAGGTAGAAAATTATTCAACCAGTGAGTCAGCAACATATTGCCAACTCCAAACAGTAGATAATAATCGTGAATCAGAAAAATCTTTTACTCATTTACTTATATTTATTTGTCTTCTGCTTTTCAGGCAGTTCCAGTGAAAACATGCATTTGTGCACTAACCCAGTCAGAAATCTGACTGTGTGGTCAAAGGAGCTTTACTGAATACTGTGTTGGAACAGTATTAACAGCATGGAGCAGGAAAGTAAAGTGAAGCACTACAAGCAGAAAGAAGCTGCAAATACAATCTTGGCAAGCATGTTCTATTCTATACTTAAATACACTTAAGAAGGGGTTTGGATCAGTCCTGTGTGAAAGCAAACAAAGAAACGTTACTGGATTTATTCTGTTTGTTGGTATAATGTTTTGCAAATACAAATGCCCCCAATACTTGGCTTCCTTAACAACTTCAAACAGAACCGGTTTATGTGAAGCAACACAACTGGGTGAGGCAGAAGGGATCACTGTATTGAGGAGTCTCAAATCAGTATTATTTTCACAGGGCAGTGAGTGATTCCAGCTTTAAATATCAAGCCATTTGCTTAAACTTAGAAACCACTGAAAAAGTGGCTGGGTTGATGTAACCTCTTGCTGCTGCTGAAAATATAATCCCTATACATCTTTCTCTCTGGTGTCCTCGATTTCCAGCTGTAATGTCTCTTTGCTTGCCCTGGCTCTGGTATTCACTTGCCTTCTTAGTAAGCTGAATCAGCTTTCAGAGAATTGAAACTGAAATCTCAAGTGGTATGAGGAAACTATGAAATGGGTGTGTGTAAGCACCAGACAGAAGAGCAAAAGAAAGGTTAAAAGAAACATCCTGTGTTGATAACCAAAGATACGGTTTAAGGCAGCAAAACTGAGAAATACATTGTTTCTCTCAGACCAGGAAGACCTGCACTCTGTAGCATAGACAGCTTGTCTGCAGGAGACCCTACTGTCTGGCAGCTGGACATGGCAGGAAGATACAGCACATCACAAATGCCATTTCTTTTCCTGTTGGTCCAACTGGAAGCAGATCATAACCTCAGAAACTCAAAATGAAGAGACACAGAAAATGGGCAAACAAGTTGCCTGGAGGTGGAAGCAGCCAGAATGTGAAGCACAAGGATGCCACTGTAGCAACTGCTGGGTCTCGCTAGCTTCCATATCCACTACTGGGCATAAAAGACTCGTCCGAGGCAGTTTGCTGATGCCAGTGAAGAATAACACAAGAGATGCCATAAGGTTGCGACAGTTGGTGCCCATCTTGCCTTACATTGCATGCATCATAGATCCTGGCCAGACCCATGGGGCACACGCACCTTAGTGCTTGTGACTATGGGGTTTGACAGTGTGAATAAAGTTGAATAAATTGAATTAATGTGAACGAAAATGGGGGAACTGAGTGAAATGACTGCATACCTAAATGCAACTTCTGCAGCTTACCTGGATGCAGCTGGATTTTGAAAAAAATTTGGCCTTGCCTGATGTATCTGCAGTCCAAACACACAGTATGTTGTTAAGCTCGGCCCTGTGGAACAGCTCTGCTGTATGTGAAGAAGAGGCTATTCCTGCTCTAGAGAGCCTGCGCAGCCCGGCTTGCCTGGTAGCTCTGACCACATCACCAGTTCTGTCCCTCTGGGGATGGCTAAAGAATACACAAACACTCTGGAGATGATGCTGCCAAACCGATTTCCCCACTTTTCTGGCATGTGGCTAGTTCAGTTTCTCTCATCGTCAGCCCCATTCTACCTCCTAAGATCCCTCTTTCAGGTCTCAGCTTTGGCTCAGCTTATAGTTATTCCCTCCCACACAACCAACTATTCTTCTTGTTCTGGTTTCCCCAGACTGTTTCAAACAGTGTTTTGCAGAAAATGCTGGGACCTTTGCTTTCCTATCCCTCCCCCATTTCTTACACAAGCCTCCCCCAGTCCTGTACTGTCTGCTTAGTTAGCTAACGGCTGGGTATACACTTGCCTGAGGATTTTGAAGTAATTTTGAGGGTTTTGTTCCGTGGAAACTGTTAGGTTATGTGATAAAAGCTCATCTGGTGGGAGGTGGGAGCTCTCTTCTCACCTGCCATGCCTACCCCACACACCCCCAGTAACTGCAATCACTTCAGACTGGTCTCGTCCTCAGCACAGGGACTGGACTGGGGCTGACACTGCCTTCACTGTAAATCGTAACCGTGACCCTGTGCAGTCCCTTGCTGGAGTGGGTTGGATCTTGGGGCTGGCCGGGCAGGGACATGTCTCCCAGGCTCCTGTCCAGAGGGGAGGAGAAGGAGCAGGATGGAAAAGGGGTGGGATGCAGGGGAAAAGCAGTCTGGGATCGCACAAGAGATTATGAAATTATTATGAGAAATTAGGGGAGGAACAAGTGTGGGAAAGTGAAGGAGTAGCCAGTGACTGGGGACTGGGATCCAGGGGCTGTCACTGGGCAGATCGAGTGTCTGAGCCTGGCTGCTGGAGGGATCCACCTTGTACATATATGGGTATATATATATATGTACATTCCCACTGTGGACATCCATCCTGCTCAGCCAGAGAGGGGAGCGGGAGGAGGCCATTGTTGCTGACTATGTTCATGTGAGTGTTCTGAGTGTCGGTGATTTGTGTGGCCGGCCACGTATATGTGTACGTATGTGGTACACGCATGCCCCCTCTGTGTGTGTGTGCGCCCGCTGGGAATAATATCTTTTCAGCCTTGCTACTAGCTGCACCTGGGGACAGGGAGCTGCAGCAGCTTCGCCTCTCTCAGGCTGTTGCCTCCGGCATGAGGTGTTATCCTCTACCAGAAACAATTCAACTGATTTTAGCTTCCAGAGATTACAGTAGAGGCTTTTGTTTCTGTGGGTTTTAAATCTGTGCTGGGGAAATGACTTTCCTTAAAACCAGAATGACACTCTGCCATTTTACCTCATAATGTGACCGTATTCCTAGCAGATTTTTTGTGCTGAGAACTTACTTCTCCACAGAGGAAAAGTAAACTCTCTGCATAAGGCTGGCTGTAACTCTGTGTTAAAGCTGTACCAACGTGTCACGTCCCACCTACAAGAAGGAGGGAGTGATTAAGATTCACAAATCCCCTCAGCGTGGATTAAAGTGAGACAACACTCAAGGTCTGTACATAAACACCAACTTTAATGGAATGAATATTCTGTAACCATTGACCCTCTCACAATTATATCCACCTAAGCTATGTGGCTTTATAAGAAACCAAGGTAGGCCTTGCATTATTTAACAACTTTAAGACAAAAATGAGAGAGAGAGAGAGAGAGATCACCAGTCCTGGATCCAGTGTTGGACCTGCCAACGGGGGTGTTTGGTGTAGAAAACCCGAAACAGCTCCTACATGCCCCTATTTATTGACCCCAGTTCCCGGATTTCTGGAACCTTCTCTCGCCCCAGTTCCAGGAGTGGTTAAGACACCAGTCGGTCAAGGGAAGTGGCACCAGTCCCCTCTCCATGATTCCTGGAGCCTTCTCTCAGAGCATTGTCCGGGTTCACAGTACAGTCATTCGGGTCTTGTCCCTTACACTGCGTAGGGATTTTAAACAGAAATACGCAGGTTGATATGAGTGCAGCATCAATGGAAATATGTGTGTATGAAAGCATCAGAAGAAACAGCAGAACTGCCTGTTTTGCCAGTGAAGATCAGTGTTCCCAGGACAGACAATCCTGTCCAGTTTAACTCCACAGAGTGTGGGCTCCTATAGCAAGCCTCTGCTCTTCGTTTTCTTCATTAGCAAAAGGGTCTTTCCTGAAGCCCAAACCCTCTTTCCCCTTCTGTTCTGTAGCTCCCCAGCTGTCTTCCCTTAACCGTGGCAAAGGGATCAATGGCTACAAAGACAGATTAGGAAGTAATCTAGGACAGTAGTGGGAAAGAAAATGGAAGGCAAACCCTAATCCTGCTGATCCTGCCTGACATGGAAGCTCTCTTCCAAACATGCTTGAAGTAGTAAAGGTGGTTGTGACTTCAGTGGAGATGGGCACGTTTCTTTCTGAGTCTGAGCATGAGTGTCTCCCTGAGTTAGCCAGACCGGCATAGGGGGAGTGAATATGGAGCTCAGCCCAACACAGGGGTATCCAAACTAAACAACTAACAAAAGAATTCTGAAGAGAGCAATGGGCTTGAGCCAGCTTGAAACCACATATTCCTTCCCAGGGACTGGGGACACCCAGCGTCATGACAGTGAGCATATTATACAGACCTGTAACGGGAATCACATTGGTATTGCGATTGAACTCTCTATTGCAATTGTTATAGTTTGCTAAATGTAACTTTCATTTGTATTGTATTATGTTTTCAGTGTATTTTGTACCTCAGAAATCCCATATAACATCAACTATCTTCAAATAAGTAAATTTGAGATTAAACATTACAGCCTCCACACATGGAATATCTCAAAGAACCTGATCAGAGAGAATCAGAATCGTAGTGTCTAAACTCTTCATTAAAAACCTTAATGATAGAACAGAGTGCACTCTCAGCAAGGTTGCTGATGGCACCAAGTTGGAAGTAGTGGTTGGTGTGCTGAAGGGCATGGCTGCTATTCAGAGGGACCTAGACAAGCTGGAGAAGTGGGCTGACAGGAACCTCAGGAAGTTCAACAAAAGCAAATGCAGTCCTGCACCGGGAATGGAATAACCCCATGTGACAATACAGGTTGTGGCTGACTGTCTAGGAAGAAGCTCTGCAGAAAAAGACCTGGGGGTCCTGGCAGACAACCAGTTGGCCATGAACTCTTGTGGCAAAGAAGCCCATCAGTGTCCTGGCATGAGAGTAACACAAGACCGCCGAGCTGGCTGAGGCTCTGGCACACGATGTACGAGGAGAGGCTGAGAGAGCTGGGTCTGTCCAGCCTGGAAGAGAGAAGACAAAGGGGAGACCTTACCGTGCTTTGCAACTACCTTATTGCAAGATGCAGTGTCTGCAGAGCCAGACTTTTCTTTAAGGTGCACAGGGAAAGGATGAGCGGCAAAAGGCACGAATTGGAATATGAGAAATTCCATTTAGATATTAGGAATTTTTAATTTTTATTTTTTTTTTACCAGAGTGTGGTCAGACACTGGGGTAAACTGACCCAGAAAAGTTACAGGATCTCTATCCTTGGAAGTGTTCGAGGCTCAGCTGGACACAGCCCTGGGCAGCCTGATCTAATTAGACCTGCTCTGAGCAGGAGGTTGGACTAGATGCCTCTGGAGGTCCCTTGCAGCCAAAATTATTCTGTGATGTCACGATTTTTTTTTTTTTTAAGTAGAGCATCTTCTTTCCTAGAAGCATTACAGAATTAAAGCATTAGACTGCACTGACTGTCAGATTTGGGGGGTGGTCAGGAAAGAGGAGGGAGAGGAATTTCCCTTCCCAGGTTAGTTTGTTTGACGTAGATATTTGTTTACTTGCATGTCTTGGGGGGGATTTGCTTTTGCCCACAGCCTGTCGTACAATTCTCGTGGGCATGTCTCTTGCTCTCTTATTCATTACCCATAGCAGGTAGCAGGCTCTGAATTAAGACTCCATCAGCTTAACTAAAATTTCTGTGCTGAAGATTTTGGCAAAAGTTAATAGTCTCAGCATAACAAAAAGTGAGACTTATACAGTGGGCAATGAAGGTAAAGAGAGGCTAGTTAGTTGTTTGTTTTAGTAACTAATATCCACATGCACAATAGTCATTTTGGTAAGGACCGTTGTATTTATACTTGCAGAACAAAATAATGAGACATAAGCTTAGCACAGTTTCTAACCATCATGAAAGCTTTCATGAAAAACCAAGCCCTTAGCAGATCTTCTAACCACTCTGTCAGACTTGGCAAATGCAAGTGATAGGATGTATGTCGGAGTTTTCTCCTAAGGAAAGGAGATTCTCTCTTTAAGCAGGTTTATCCATGTGCATTTGTAAACCAAATCCAGCAGCTAGTTCCTTCACAGTAGACTTGTAAATCTTTTTCTGTGGGAATACAGTAACATAGGAGCATTGCAGTTCAATTATTCTATCACTGTGAGACACGGTGTTGTCAAAGACCAAACCTTTAGATATCTTGGAAAACATACCCTATTATGCTATTGCCTTTGAAGAACACTTTATGTTAAAGCATCTCCAGAACCTGTTGTACAAGCTCTACAAGGATGACTGCTCTTATTGCTCCATTAAAAGGGATCGTATAACCTTTCTTACCTTAAAACCATTATATGCTAACTTTGCTCTC
>NW_009629226.1:0-9790 GCF_000690535.1 Cariama cristata | reverse complement strand
TTCAGCACCCAACTGTGCAACTTAACAACAGTTATTTATCAACTGTTGATCTCTGCAGATCCTTCTGCTCAACCTCTCTCAAACAAAACCGCTTTCTGTTTGCATAGCCATTAGTAAGCGGTGTAAGCAAGAGTATCTTACCGCGTTCCCCAGACTAAGTGACCTAACCCTGCCCTCCGGTACGCAGTACTCTTCCTGCAGCCGTGACTGCAGGGTTAAAAGTGATTGTTACGGCCCTGGCGGCATTCAGTCCTCACCCCGGGAAGCCGGGCTGCCTGGACTCTTGGCCAACACGGATAAGCAGCTGTCTGGCCTTGAACAGAGCTCTCTGAGACAAAGCTGGCAGGCATTTCTGTACGGACTGCCCCCGCTTCTCTTGGGAACTGTGTTTAAGCTGGGAGTCTCATCCCTCACTCCCACCTGCGCTGGGCTGCAGCTGCATCACAGCCGTGCCTGTGCCTGGCCGCTGGCAAGTGGTGTGCAGTGGTGGCTACTCACTGGGCTACGGCTTCTCTCACTCTCCAGCCGCTGTGGCGCATTGCAGGTGTCAGGGAGCAGCAGGAAGGGGAGCTGGCAGCACAGCACAGTAGCAAGGTGAGCCAGCCATGGTGACCCCACCGACAGGGACCCCCGATGCAGAGTCCGGGCTGGGATCAGGGCTGGAGACAGCAGTCAAGGCCAGACACAGCTCAGGGCAGGTGATGGGGCAGGTCCAAGTTCAAGCTGGGAAGCAGAGCCTCTGGGTCCAGGTCAGGGCCAGACCGGCCAAGGTCTGAGACTGAGCATGGACGTAGCTGCTGCCCAGCTGCAGCGTAGAACTGACGAGGTCTGGCGGTAAAACTTCAGCTTAAAAGTAGTTCCCAAGGGAAAGGAGGGGCAGGCCCTCACGTCCTGCTTTCTTCACAACAGCTCTGGTTGGCGAAAGAGCTGGCCTTGGGCTGAGCCAGCTAAAGTCTTTCCCGTGACCAACTAAACGCCTAGAAGCAGGATGACATTAGGATGCTGTGGCTAGCAACTTCGTCCATAGCAGTTCTGTGCCAGCAGTCTGTGCCATTGTTGTGAGGGGTTTGCTTGTGCTCTTCCTCGCTTGGAGGAGAAGGAAAATTATGAACAATGAGGTGAAGTGACGGCGCCTCCCTGTTCAGCTATATTCGTATAGCATGGCCTCACACTAGCCCATGACGTGAGAATCTCTGTTGCTGCCACTTGTTTCTTACTTCAAAGCTACTTTCATTCCTTTGGCACTGCTCATGGCTTATGTTTGCCCAGAGATCTTGCTTAACGTTGCCTGGATTTTCTTGAATAGCTTTCCAGAAAGTCCAGATCCACCTTCTTTCTGTAGTCAGTGACATGACGAAGCCCCAGACCTGAAGCAACTCAACCACTACCCTTCTTGTGCGTGTTGTAGCGTGGTGGTTTGTGGGAGTGAGACCAGGACAGGTCTGGCTAATGTCAATGCCTCAAACAACACAGGGGGTGGTACTCTTAGTCACTGCAGCTTTTATGGGTCAGTCCCACCAGTCAGCAATGAAAATAAACCATAGTGTTAAGACTGGTGGATCACCATTGAGTCATTCAGGAAGAGTCTTCCATTGTGAAGATTGAACCTATTCTGCCAACATCTCCCAGGCTGGATTTGGTCCATGGGTACTTCTATCAAATCCACTCCCTTTTTTTTTTCTTGAAAAAGCTTCCTACTCCTTCTAGCCCATGATTTTGGACATCTCCTGTGCCTATCACTGTGCCTGTGCTAGTCTTCTAGAGCTAGGAGCCATCATGTCCACCAAGCCTATTCAGTGCATCCCCAGCAAGAAAAAAATGAAGTTGTACCACATGCAAAATAAAGTCCCCATTGAAAAATCCATCAAATGAGGAAAATTTAACCATATGTCCCTAAAGTACCAGGCTGATCAGATGCTATGGCAGTCATACTTGTGTGGTGGACAGATGAGAGGACATTTGCCTTAAACATTTCTTGGTGCATAAGATGTGAGCTTGGCTGCACACATTGCAGACCTTGCAAAAGACTCTTGCAAAAGACTTGCGCATAGAAGGTGTTACAACCACAAACAGTCGTCCTGTGGTTTTGATACTACAAACAAGAACAAGATGCCTATTTCCAGCCCTGCGAAGAACTGAACAACAGCTAACTGCGCATGTACAGGGTGCTAGTTCATCGACCTTGAGGAGAGTCTCATCTGATGTGACCCCCGAAATAGTCCCGCTGAGACCACCTGGGATGCACCCAGCCTGTGCCGAACCAGACCATGCCTACCCTCGCATGGCATCATGCCCACCATGCATATGCATGAAATTTCTTAGAACCGAGTGGAGATTTTGGGACTCGGACTGTATAAAATGGTACCATTTTGGTACCATAAAAATGGTACGACCAGAAGCTGGGGTGGGACCCCTACCACCAAGACACCAGAAGAAAGAGGACCAACGGGATGCCGCTGGATCCACGGGTGGTGAAATCTCCTTTATGTCTCTCTCTCTCTCTCTCTCTCCCCTGCCCCCCCTCTTTCTTTTTGTGATTAGATCTAAGTAAAACATGTGGCACAGGACTTGTTCATCCAGTTACATTATCCAGCTAAGTAGTTGCCATTGAGTTATTGTATCTAACCACACGCTTTGTATTTTGTATTAATAAATCATAAAACTGGTTGGCTGGTGTCGTTCCACGTTAATTCAGTCCAAGAGAACTACGAACTTGGTCGTTTGTCCCAAGGGGAGGAAGGTCGTCCTAAAGAGCTCCTTTTGGGTCACAACATTACAACTTGTTCTTCAGTTTTCCGTATTTTTCTTTTTAATAGAAGAGGGTCTTACTTTCCACAAAAGCAACCTACCATCGTGCAAAGCATACACTTTTTAAAAAGGTTAGCAGAGTCAGCAACCACCAAAACCAATTTTGACATAGTTTTCAGCCACCCCCCTGGTTGTCCTAGTAGGAAGTCCCAGATTAGAAGCTTCTTTTGCAGACCAGCTGTCTGGCACTAAACTGCTCCAGCCTTCCCTAGTGGGTGAAGGATTACCCTTACCCAGAGTTAGTCATAAAATCCTATCCCTTTGCCATGGGGACCATTCCTACAACCTCTGCAGAATCTAGAGTCACTGTAGCTAAAACTCTGCTTTGTCAGCAAGGACTGTGCAAATTTAAGCCTACGATTCATGGGGAAGTCTGTTCAGAAATCTCTGGCTTGCTTTTGAACTATTTCCAGTTTGTTGGCCTCATGGTGGAAGAGAATTTTAATAGCTGTCTTTAGAGACCTTTGTTTTGTGCATTGCATGCCAACCTGTCGTGTCATTCACAGAATCATAGAATGCTTTGGGTTGGAAGGGACCTTTAAGGGTCATTCAGTCCACCCCCCCTGCAATGAGCAGGGACATCTTCCACCAGACCAGGTTGCTTAGAGCCCCATCCAACCTGGCCTTGAATGTGTCCAGGGATGGGGCATCTACCATCTTTCTGGGCAACCTGTTCCAGTGCCTCACCACTCTCATTGTGAAAAATTTCTTTCTTATATCTAGTTTGAATCTACCTTCCTTTAGTTTAAAACCATTACCCCTTGTCCTGTCACAAGGTCACAAGATCTCCCCGGAGCCTTCTCTCCTCCAGGCTGAACAACCCCAACTCTCTCAGCCTGTCCTCACAGCAGAGATGCTCCAGCCCTCGGATCACCTTCATGGCCTCCTCTGGACTCGCTCCAACAGGTCCATTTCCTTCTTGTGGTGGGGGCCCCAGAGCTGAAGGCAGGACTGCAGGGGGGTCTCACCAGAGAGGAGCAGAGGGGCAGAATCCCCTCCCTTGACCTGCTGGTCACATTGCTTTGGATGCAGCCCAAGATACGGTTGGCATCTGTTCAGTTCTTTCTGGACTAGCAGTTCTCTACAAGTTTTCCTCATTCAGAAAGTTCATTTTTTCTGTTTATTGCCATTTAGAAAATCTGAATGCCTTTTTAATCACTGATAATGAAAACTTATATTTTCTCTATTGTTGCCCACTATGGGGAGCACTTTTGTTGGAGGTTTTCTGGAGGAACTCATGTTGTCCAGGTGATGTATTAATTATGCACACAGAGGACTTTCTATAGCTTTAACTGATGTTCCGCCCATAGATTTGACAGAGGATGACAGACAATGCCACAGCTTATAAACATGAGTCCTTTTCTTCTCGTCAGCTATGTGCTGTTCCAATCTTTGTTATAGGTGAGCCAGTTATGGGCAGAGCTATCAACCTCCAGTACGTCAAACAAGCAGACATTTAAGGTAAAGCATCTTTCTTAGACAGTGCTTCAGCTGAACACTCAGCATGGTGGTGCATTCCCCCTCCCGCCCCTCTGCTGGGTCTTGCTACGACCTCAGGAATTCCCGTTACACCTTGGCCCTTGTGTAATGAGTTGGGCAGTTAAGCATCCCTTGACTGTACCAGAAACTCTTTCACAGCTAAGGTGGGAGTAACACTAATTGTACCAGCAACTCCTGTTGCCTGGCCAAGGTGGGGAACGAGAGTAGGAGTAATCCATCATCCCCTGACAGCCTTGGAACATCCCGTATCTGAATTGTAGCTTGAGTGAAATAGCCTTGGTAGTTCAAGTGAGACAGCCTTGGAACATCTCTTATCTGAATTGTAGCTGGAGTGAAACAGCCTTGGAACATCCCTTATCTGAATCGTAGCTCGAGTGAAATGGTACCGTCGTTACTGGAATTTTGTGATTTCCAGTAATTACTGACCTGGATTGTGGCCAGGATGTGAGTTTACTGATGACTAAAGCCAGTCACCTTGTGACCCTATAAGCAGCAGTTCTAAGTGAGACCCTTTGAGCTCTCCTGGACCACAGTGGGCTGTGACCAGCATCTCCCTCTGAGCAGGACACCTCTCAGAGCTGGCGAACTCTCAAGTTTGCAAAGTTCGGAGGACCATCACCGAAAGCTGATGACAGAGCTTGGGCCGAAACCCTTCACTCCTCGAGGTCCAATGCTTGCCCCCTGAGAAATGCCTAGACATTTGAAGAGAGTATTTCACTGAACTTGAGGGGAATTTTTAACAGGTATACCTATATTTAACCCCATCTGTCTCTCTCTCTCTTTTGTGTTTGTGTGTGTGCATGTGTGAATTGATTTCAATACCCTAATTCACTGTTATGATTGTAGTAAATCCTACTGAATCCCTTTGTAAATGTTAAATTAGTCAATGGTTAAGTGTTGCTAAATGAATAAGTGCTGCTAAATCCTTTAAATATAAACTGTTGATCAAGTCTGGAACTAGGATTGGACCCAGCCGCACCTAGACTCCCCTTTGAGAAGGAGTTTAGAAAGCAAGGGGGTCCATTCTGAACCTCGTGACTCAACAGGGGAAGTCTCCCTTACCCCTTTTTGTCTCCGGTCTCTCTGTAAATCATTCCAGCTCAATTCTAACTTGATTTGCCTTTGTATCTTTCTTCCATGTAGTAAGTAATAGAGTGAACCTTGCCATTGAACTTTGTTGAGTCACACCTTTTTATAAATTCATATCAAAACCATTTTTTGCTAGTACATTTGACGGTGATTCTTTGGACAACCCTAAACCACTCTTTCATGACACTCAAGGGACTACATAGGGAGCCTGGGAGAGCTGACTGAAGCACCCGATTCTGTGTTGTTAGGCAGATAAAATAGTTTGATTAGTATTTCCCCGAAATGACCTGTTGGATGAAGTTCCCCCTTAATCCCTGCAGCCTCTGCCATCACTGTTTCAATATATCTGGATTCTAGTGTTACTGTTTGGGGGTTTTCGCTTCCCTCTTTCAGACAAAGATAGAGCCGCAGAGGCCCAGCACCAACGTACATCGCCACATTTACTAACCTCATACTGACATTCATGGCCTGACTGCTGCTCGGGATGCCTTCTGTCACAGAAGGTGGAGGTCATTATTAGAAGATTGATGTGACTGAGCTCAATCTGTCCAGCCTAGAACAGAGAAGGTGAAGGTGAAACCTGATTGTGTATTCATATTACGAAAAGCATGGAGGAAGATGGTTACACAGAAGGAGGATCCAGACTCTCAAGATGCACAGGGAAAGGACAAGAGGCAACAGACACAAACAAGAGGTCTTCTGGTTAGATACAAGGAAAAAACTCTTCCCAGTAAGAGTGGTCAGACACTGAGATGGGTGCCCAGAGAGGCTGTTGGATCTCCATCCTTGGAGTTATTCAAAGCTTGATTAAGCAAGGTCCTGAGCAAAATCCATCTAACCTTGAAGATGGCTCTGCTGTGAACAGGAGGCTGGATGAGCAGACCTCCGGCGATCCCCTCCAACCTGAATTACTCCGTGATTCTATAAGGAAGGGAGGAGGAGTGATAGCAACTTCCACCTTCCATTAAAGATTTCAGCTTGAAAGCTCAGATAGTCTGCTGAGGACTGCGATCCTGCAGTCGTATGAACACAGGTGCATAGAGAACAGGACAGCGTGGAACAGGTGTGTTGTTCTGATCAGCCCCATCTGGTCTAGCACGATCTGCACTTTGTTGCAGGGGTAATCCTTCTAGCACTGCCTGTTGCCTCTGCCAACACTACATCCACATCGGGCCCTGCTGTGCTGTGCTGCCTTAGGCCTCCTTGTAGCTTTTTATGACTTGCCTACATGCACATATCCCTTTTTCTGGGCTTCCAGGTTCCCTTGCTTGCCTGAAAAAGGTCATTTTTCAAGGCCAGCTGAGCTTGTCTCCTTTCTTTCTTTCATTCTTTCTTTCTTTCATTCTTTCTTTCTTTCTTTTGTCCTTTCTTTCTTTCCATTCTTTCTTTTTTTCCTTTCTATCTATCTAGCTATCGTCAAACTTCTGAGGGACAGACAGACTGTCCTTTGTATTCCAGTATTGTCATTAGCCTGGTCCTTTTTGTCTGTATTGTCCAAGATTACAATTTCCTCCTAGCACCCTAGTTCTGCACAGACCCAAACCTTCTAGCCATCAGCTAAAGGTGCTTGTTACAGTGCCCAGCATCCTCTGCTACAGTCATTTTAGCCAGTCATTCATTTGCTCTATTAGTAGTCTTCACAAGCATTACCTAACATTTACCAGTTGTTAGCATAAGCCTGAATTCACAGGAATTAATAGTACAGTGTAGACAGCATGGCGAGTCTCTAGAGCACCTCAGTCTCTCTTCAGTAATCCCCCTTGCTGTGAGATACCGGGATGCTGAAAATCTGCAGGAGTTGCTTGCAGCTCTTTGGGCTAGGTGAAAGATTACTGTGATTTACAGCCTGTGGAGTAAGCTAATAGTAGAGGAAAATGATAAGAATTTAAAGAGGAGGAAAAATGAAGCTAATGAAAATGAAGCTAAGCTCCAACCTAAAGCAAATGTTTAATGGTTAAAAAAAAAAATCCACAAAATTTCCAGTCATAAAGGATGGAAACTGAACAAAGTAAAAACCATCAGGAACAACAGGGCAATTTGCAGACTGGATTGTTCTCTGCTTAACACCAGACCCACCAAATCTCATGCTGTCAGCGCAAAGTACAAGAATTTGTCACCTGGGTCTTCCTCATCTCCTTTCCCACCTGCAGGGCCAGCAGCTCGGACAGCCTGGGTACCAGCCTGCAGCTTTTCTCCTCCTGCCATGCTCCCTGGCCCAGTAGCCCCCAGCATAGGAACAAAACTCAAAGAGTAGCTGGTAGGCAGAAAATCAGCGGGTGTCAGTGACTCAGAAAGGCAAAAGGTAAAAGACCGGTCAGAAATTAAGTAAGGGACCAAATATGTGGTGATGACATAGCACAAAATGCATTATGTCATGGCTGCCCCACTGCTCTGGGTCCTGGGGAGAGGGATGGGATCAAAGCAGCCCATTTGATAGACAGAGGTGCTGGTGAGTTTGTAACCACCAGATGGAACTCAAACACTTCGCATTAATTCACTCATCAGCTGGAGGGAGGTAATCCTGATTTTTTGGTAAGGGCTGTGGTTCTGGTAGCTGAGTGTCAGCACCTGTGCTCAGCAGCGTAAGGCTTACCTGGAAATACAGCAAAAGCTCCCACAATGTGGGTGAATAATTCATTCACTGGTGAGCAGGGACACTGAATGTTTTATGTCCAAACCATGGAAATGTTATGGGTTTCTACTGCATGGCACAAACCCCTCTGATGACTTGATGAAGAGTGCTGGGGTACATTCTCCATTAGATGGACCACCAGTACGTGATTCTGGGTAAGCCGTTTAAATTCTCTGCAGCTTGGTTCCCTCATTGCTAAAGCAAGTTTTGAAATTATCTGCATTGAAGTGTGCTGAGTGTCCAATACATTATTCTTGAAATGATTTAATACTCTTAGGTGGGTACCTCATGCCAGTATGCAGTGGCAGACAAAAATGTGGTTGTCTAGAAACTGCTGCTCTACCACAAATCCTGCACTCTGCTGTCCTCCAGCTTTCTGGGCAGCAGGAAGAGGACACTCCAGACCTATTTTCTTAGAGCCCACTAAATAAAACAAACTAAAGGAGAGTTACCACTCATTTCTGAAAAGCTTAACATGTTTAATTATTATTAAAGAATAACCAGTATTGCAAAGCCTGGAGGTCCCAGGCAAGATCAGGTGTGTGTTGTACCGTGTCTTATACAAACACAGAGGAAGAGGAATTCCTTCCCTTAAGCAGGTTACAGTCTTCACAGAAAAAAACGTACCTGGGGACAAAGAAAGCAAGCAGTGCCCTAATAAATGCAAACAAGCGATGACTTTATGTAAGGGAATTCAGAGGGAAAAGAGTAGCTTGGCAGCTGGTGTAAAGCTGACAGCACCACTGATGCTGTAAGTTTACAGCAATTTATGCCAGTTGAGGATATGCCTAAGGTAGGTGAAGTGTCTTTCTTGATGTCATATTCAAAGCCTAGCCTGGAGTTGAACCAGATCTTCAGAATCCTAATCACAAGGCTTTCCTTTTCATGCGCTTGCTTTCCCACCGGCCAGCTCCTGGAAGGGCAGCTTGCTTGTCTCAGATTGTGATCCTCAAGGACCTAGCTGAAACATCATTGCACACAGCTTGTAGAAGCCTAGCCGGGATTTTAGATGGGCACGCAGTAACACAGAGAAAGACTAGTCCAGATCTGAAAAAGAAGAGACTGAGAAATTGTAATTCGTGGTTTTAAAGGAGTGTCAGGGGGAAGGAAGGGAGAATTCTTGCAATTACCAGGCAAATTTTTAAAATAATTAATATTCTAAATGATGTTTGAGGATTAAATGTAACTTCTCACTGAACACCGCGTGATATATTAGTGTCTAACCATTTATCAGATAATTGAGTTGTGTATTAATTGAATATATTGCTCTAGATGCATCATCAGCCTGCAGAAGTCATTAAAGCTTTTTTTTCCTTACCTGCACTGGGGTGATACTGTGACTATGCTAATAGCAGCCATACAGTACAGAGCAATAGGGAGATATTTGATTTCTCAAGACACATGGGAGGCAGATGGCTCTAAAATATTGCTGGACAGTTACTTTACATTTCAAATAAAATAAAAAACCAAACCAGGAATAACTGGTAACTATTCTGAGAAATGTTCATAAGGTATCCAGCTAAAGATTAAAAAAAAAAAAAAACCCAAACATTTTTTATCAATTTGTATGTACAAACAAAATGCACACCAAGAAACCAGTGCAAGACACCAGAATATTGAAGAAGGAGCAGGAAAACCTGCTCTGTTAGCAGGAGACTAATGGTCCCTCTGGTATACTGTCCTTCAGGGAAAGAAAAGCCAGACCTCCTATGAGTACATTTTGCCGACTGCCAAAAGCATGCAGGGAAAGTTGTAGGGAAG
>NW_009629225.1:11124-14128 GCF_000690535.1 Cariama cristata | reverse complement strand
CACATCTACAGCCTTTCCATCATCCACCAGGCGGAGAGATCAGGTTGGTCAAGCAGGACTTGCCTTTCATGAACCCATGCTGGCTAGTCCTGATCCCCTGGTTGTCCTTCACATGCCTTGTGATCTCACTCAGGATGATCTGCTCCATCACCTTCCCCGGTACCGAGGTCAGGCTGACAGGCCTGTAGTTCCCCGGATCCTCCTTCCGGCCTGAGAGGCCCTGAGAGGCAACACACAGGCTCATGACCAATCCCAGAGGCTCTCGGATGCAGAGGTGTTTGGGGATCACAGGTCTGCCACATGGGACCCTGTTGGCCTATTTTGAAAACAACTGTAGATACTGCAGACCTTTCTTGCCAAGCATTTCTGTTTGATTTGCCACTTACTGGAAAGTGCACACCATTACACACGTCCTCGTATCCTCGGTGTTCCCACTTACTTTTCCTGTATCTCAAGCTGTCCAAAGCTGGTCTTTGATTTGCCTCAGCTAGCCCCCTTTCCCTCGCCTCTTTGACCTGAGACATCCTCCAAGCTGGTATGGGGCAACTGGCTGGCAATTCTCCTTGATGTAGGAAAACTGAAAATGGAGCACAAGAGGCTAGTTAATGCAAAGAGCAGGAAAGAGGTTATGGATTTTTTAACTCAATTTGAACCTTGTAAGAAATTCAGGTTCCTGCTGTCTTCAGTAAGTCAACAGGAACATCCAGAGAAGAACAGTGACAAGTGGTTCTGGGGTCTTCTTAGGGAGGACACTTCAGCCTTGCACCAGACAAACCATCACTCTGGATGGTTCAGAGAAATAAGGTTTTAACTGTATGAGAAATAGCAGTATTTTGAAATTAATTTCTTCTCTGAATTAGATTGTTTATAAAAAATGTTAAAATCTATGGAAAGAAGAATGCCTCTGTTAAAAATGGGAAATGCCAACTAAAAATGTTGAATCTGACAAATAGATGGTGTGCTCCTGTGACTTACTCATTTTTGAAATGTTGGCTCCAATTTTTCCCTCTCTGTTTTCATCATCAGATTTGTTTTTTTAAATAATGGAAGATAAGATTTAGCCAGAGAAATTATTTCCCTATGTTACAAAATCATGTTTTCTGAATGGAATTGTCCTGTGTCAGTAGCTTCAAGAAGCCTTGACGGCAGCATGTAGCACGTGCTTGGTGTGTACATGTACGCCTCCACACAGATGCAACTCATTCTTTCCCAGAGAACACATATAAAATCTCCAATTCTTAGAAAAACAGGCTTTAGCTTCTGTTGTGTCAGGCTCCCAGGAGGGTCTCCCCACCTCACTGCAGCAGATTTACTGCTTGTATTAAGCTTTGCTGCTCTGCAGTACGTATGCACTTGCAAAGTTAATTCTGGCTACTGAGGTGCTGGAGCCCCAATTTAAGCATGGAAAATATAGCTGGAATTGGAAATGCTTCTGAAACCACAGTGAACTCCTGAAGTCTGCCTACTGTTTCCGTAAATTACATCTGCCTGGGAGATGTAATGCTATATGCTTTGGGCTTTGTTTTATTTGGCTTGTTGTTTGTGTAAGGCTAAAACCATAAGCAAAATAAAATCTAAGTAACTGTAGAGTTCAACTGTGAAATAAAAAGAAAAGGAGAAACATTTCTTTCTCTTAGTCTCCAGGTGGAGGGTTACTGCAATCAAGATAATTTTTTCCCTAACTTCTCAATTGTTCTTTGGAAAAAGCTTGCAAGCACAACCTTCCCAAGAAACAAACTCTTTCCTGCCCCCAGAAAAGAATAAAAATAAAAGAAAGAAACCCCCTTTCCTCTAAATCCAAAAGCTAAAGGAAGCACCTTGGATTCAGATTTGTCCTCAGCTTTTTAAAAGAAGATTTTGTCAATTTAAATTCCCTTCATACCCCTCAATAGATAGCTTTCTCCTGCTTGCACAAGCTACCCACTTGCTATTAGCATGATGTGAATATTTTTCAGATGTCAACCTTCACCGTGAGTCACCACGCTGCTAAAGCATCTTGACTGTGGCATTGGATGCAGAACACAGAGTGATTTGATTAGGTTCCCTTTTAAAAATCTGATATGGGCAACAGTTTTTATATTATCTCACAATGTGAAAACAAAATGAAAGCCTGAAATTAATAGGCTATGGAGAATTGCATCAGCTGCATGAGAGATAGGCTGGCACCGCAGTGTGCTATATTTAACCTTCAGACTCTGGAAGCGTAAGAGCTTGCTGACCACATACAGCAGGGCTAATGGTTATCTTCAGGCTGGTGTTTATCAACAAGGCTCACAGTGTTTAGGTACAACAGTTTCTAATACATCAAAGGCTTAAGCTGAGTGAATGGATTAGCGAACCAGGAAGGAGGTGAGAATAGCTTGGAGTCCTACCGCAAGACAGCAAAAATACTTAGTGCATGCCTATTTTCCTCCTCCAGACCGACCGGCTGTGCTCCCGAGAAGTGTCAGCTCCAAGACAGAGTGTGTCTCAAATGCACATCCCAGGAGTGACAGAGGACCACATTGCTTTTTTCAAATGCAGCATCTGAGCAGAAAGTGGTAGAGGTTTGTCAAGAGCCACAAAAAGGCAGAACACTGTAGAGGAGATCCTATGGATTATTGTCAATACTGTCCCGAGCACATAACGTGCTACTCACCACTGAACAGACACCGTGTTGTGAAGCTGGAAGAAAGAAAAAATAACAGAGCCGTCTCAGACCCACAGAAGTCATTCAGTGCTGTGATGCACATATGATGGGAAATGGGCAAATAAGTGCAGCATGAAAAGAAAAGTGTCATTAACAAAACAAAACTAACTTAAGTTGTACTAAAAATGGACTTTCTTAGGTCACATCAGCAAAAGAGAGCATGCCAAAGGTCACTGATGAAACATGTCTCTCTATACAAGACAACTGCAGAAATTACAGATGTAGCCTTGGCACAAATTACAAGATGGATCCCATGAAGTATGTCCCTTGTCAATGCTGGAGACCTAAGAATGATTAATAAAGACTATTCATTCC
>NW_009629225.1:0-11093 GCF_000690535.1 Cariama cristata | reverse complement strand
TTCCTGCTTTATACCGTTTAAATTTTCAGACCAAAGACATCTTTCTAGGGAACATACTGTGAAATGTATTGATTAATTCAAGTTTTCTCACTCAACCTCCTAACATGATAAACGAGTTTGAAAAATCTTTTCATGAAAAGCAAAACACCCAGCTAATAAATTCCTCAGTAGCTGGACAATTTGACAGTTGACCTCGTGGAATCTTAAAATCACAGAATCGCACAGGCTGGAAAGGAAGTCTGGAAGTCATCTGGTCCAACCCTCCCATGCAAACCAGGGCTAAATGCGACACAGAGTAGGTTGCCTGGGGTCTTGGTCAGCAAAGGTCTGAGTACCTCCAAGGGTGGAGGTACTGCTCTGGGCAGTCTGTGCCAGTGTTTTACCGCTATTGTTGTAAAGATTTTCTTTTCTCCTTAATGCAATTCGTATCTTTTGCCCATTGTCTTTCATAGAACACCCCCCCAAAGAGTCTGGTTTCTGTGCAGGTAGTAGTAGACACTAAATAAGATCCCCCACGAGCCTTCTCTTCTCCAGGCTAAACAGTCTCAGCTCTCGCAGCATCTCCTCACCTGTAAGATGCTCCAGTCCCTTCATCATCTTCTTGGCCCCTCCCTGGACCGGCTCCAGTATGCCCATGTCTTTCTTCTACTGGGCAACCCAGCACTGGACCCAGCACTCCAGGTGTGGTCTCACCAGTGCTGAGCAGAGGGGAAGGATCACCTCCCTCCACCTGCTGGCAACGCTCTTGCTGATACAGCTCGGTACACGGAAGCTGCCAGGGCACATTGGTGACTCCTGATTCTTTGTGGTCCCTCAGGTCCTTCTCTGCAGAGCTGGTTCCCAGCCGCTCAGCCTCAGCCGGTCGTGGTGCCTGGCCCTGTTCCTCCCCAGGGGCAGGACTTAACATTGGCCCTTGCTGGGCTTCATAGGGTTCCTGTCAGCCCATTTGTCCAGCCTCTGCAGGTCCCTCAACGCCACACCTGCCCTGCAGCTTGTTGACTGCTCCCACCAGTCAGGCAAACCGCGTATTTGTGTTCATTCTCAGAAAAAAAAAACCCAATTTGAGATGGAATCGTGAGAAAAACATTGACAAAAAAAAACCCACCACACATCTTCCACGCTTGAGCATCACCTGAAAAGTCATTCCTGTCTCTGAACAAAAGGGGTATATCCAGAAATTACCCTGTGTGCACAATGCTTCGAATCCGATGCCATCAGCTGAAGCTCTCTGAAGACCTTCAGTGGTCTCTGCTAGCAAAGCGTGGGAAGACGTGCTGAAATAGCACCGGGTGCTGGGCACGGTGTCATCTCCTGGTGTCCTGAGCACCCGTCCAGCTGTGTGTGCCCTGTGTCCCCTCCCTGCTGTCTGCTGGTGTTTCTCAGTAGGTCTGTGCTAAGGTCCTGTCACAGACGGTGATGTAAGAGGCAGCTACCGAGCACTATTTTTATACATCCCAGAGAGCTCTACTTTGTGAATACTGATTTCTCTCTCCTTGCATTTCTCTTTTCTTTTCCTGAGGTGTATCTGAGCAAATTCACTTTCCTGACAAATTGCTATCAGACACTTAGTATTAAAAGTGGTAGCTTTTTAGTGACAATCAGCATATTTTTCCAAATGGATTGAACAATCAAGATAATATAAAAAGAAAGTCATTTTTACTTACAGTACATTTGCAGGCAAAGTAGGGGGTAGACATTAGAAATATTGAAGAGCATGAAGGTTAACAATACCCCATTTTGCACTGCTGGCAGAATATTTGTACTTAGGGGAAAAAATTAACATTTTTCAGCATAACCGTACTGTGATTGTGACTCAGTGAAACCAGGAAAGCCATGGAACAGGGAGATAATGTTGGTTTAATCTATGACTAGCAGAGACTGATTTCCATTGAGAGTAAAGGCAGGAAAAATGCTAATGTAATTACTTTCCTTTGGAACAATACAGTCTAAGTGAAATGGCATATCTTTATTTTCTGTAGTATTTTTGTGTACAACAGTTAATAATGTCAGAAAGCAAAATATTTGGATGGTAGGAATATGCAGATTTTATTTTATGACACAGGAGAAACCTTGCATAATGCAGAAATCTCTTTTCTACATACTGTACTTCTGAAGCTAAGGTCTGACCACCTGCAAAACCTGATTTGCGTGTCCCTTGCAATTTAAACACTGACCTGTGTAAGGTCTGTTATGATTCTGAGGCTCTTAATGGTGTGTCCATTTCCTACAGAAGACACGGATTTATGGGAAGAACAAATACTGTAAGAAGCAACAGCCTTAAATCAATTATTTTAACAAAGCAAATTAATTGTCATCAGTTTTGTGTAGTTTAGAGGTCACAAGAGAGATCTGATGTGTTATTATGATTTGCTGCACAACACAGGCCACAGCTCACAATCTAAAGCTGACTTACACACTACAGTGCCCCGAATCTCCACGGGTGGTGCCCAATGTCTTTTAATAGAGATGGACTTTGCAGGATTGCTTAGAAAAAAAGATCGGATAAAATATCTGAATTTGGGAGTTTGTTGAGATTAGGTGCTCCATGGCAATGATGCAATAGCAGCTGAGAAGTGCTGAAGCTGGCAGAGTCGTCTGGCTCCCTGTCTCACCACCATCTTCCAGGCTTTCCAGAATTTTGGGGTATTTTCTCAGCTAAATGGGGCAATCCCCTCAAGCCCTGCCAGCAACTGGCACTGTGACTGGCAATGGCACTGGCAACCATCAGGCCCATTTCAGGCGTACCCTCCAGATACACAGAAATTTCAAGCTCCTCTGCAGCCCTCCAAGTGAACCAGGAATCCTAGTCACGGTTTCAATGATAACTGAAGCCAAAGTGAAATCAATTGGATTTTGGAGTCTGTAATTTTCTATGTTTATAGTTTTGAGCAAACAAGATGAATGCACATGGGAATGTGAACAGACTAATACAAATCATTTACATTTGAAAACATCTTTTCAGCAGAAAAAATTCAAAGCACAGGTGTTTTATCTTGGTGAGAACTTCATGAAAATGAACAGCATAAGTCACCTGCAAGACTGCTGGGCTTGCAAGAAAATATTAACTGACTTTTCTAGCAGAGCACAGTTTTCTGATACTAATAAGTTTTGTGCAATCTGTTGGCATAGAAGGATGCTTCACTTTACAAATTTAAGCATCTGCAGTCACATGTTTTTTTCTTCCAACACAGTGAGGACAATGCTATACTGCACATCAAAGGTTCATTTGCATGCACTACCTCATTATTTTACACCTGCTGAGGCCTCCAACGTTTTGCTTACTGTATCAAAGAAACGTTCAGTCCTTGAAAAGGCTTTTACTAGGTCTGTAAAAAGAAATATCCTCAGGCACGCAACTTTTTGAAATAAAAGAAGTGTACCACATGATCTGCCTTGGATAAAGGCAGATGAAGGTCTTTTAGTTAAATTTTCAAAGTGTTGATAACAAGAAACTTTCAGAAAAAAACGTTTTTGTTTAAAGCACTACACAACATAGATTAAATAATGAAACACATGTTCTGTCTGTCTTCCTCACTGGTAAATGATTCTAAATCTTAAAACAATGTTTTGCTCAAAGAAAGTATTAACATAGGATTTCACTGGCAATTAACCTTCAAACGATGTAGCTGCTTCGGCTGAACTTGTAAGATGGGGTGAATCAGGAAAGCTAAAACATCTCTTCTGTAGCAGACTGTTATTTAAGTAATTCCTCCTAAGTTGCACAATGTAATGGGTTCAGTCTGGGAATGGCTCCTTCTGGATCAACACTCAGAGCTGAATAATGCAGTGGTTGATTTACATGCGGTTCCTGAGCAGGTGATGCAGCAGATGCTTTCAGGGCTGGGCAAGAGGAAGACTACAGCTAACAATGTTGGAAGCACCTGAACAAATAAAATTTGGGACCTGCCAAGCGGTCTCTGACTTTGACTTGGGACTGTATGAACTTTGGCTTGGGACTGTACAGGACAAGAAGCACAAAGTTTGGCTATTTTCCAAAAGGGTGGGTGGGTGGCACCAAGGGCTGGACGTGGCAGAGGCACTCGGAGGGGACCGAGGCTGTGGCTCACGGGGGTCGGCGGCTGGGCTGGAGGCAGGGTTGCCAGGCTTGCATGGGAGGAAAAGGTGGTGGAGAGGAGAGCAGTGGAGTACTTGCCCTGGAAAACACTCGTACAGCAGACACCCTTGCACGGACAATACTGTATTTCTAGGAACAATGTACTCAGGAATGTGATCCTTGAAGAAAAGTAGCAGAGTTGTGTTCCCTTTCCTTTAATTTTTCCTTGCTTTCTATATATTTCCTCTGACTGGTCTCCTCCCTGAAGAAAAATGTTCACTTCCCTCACAAAGGCTTTTTACAATACAAATGGCATCTCTATACAAAACAGAGACCACAGATGTGTTTCTCCAAGACTTCTAAACCCTTTGGAGCAAAAGGGAGTGGTGTTTACCTCCTACACAAAGCTTTTTCTAGATTGATGCTTTCAATATATTGGAGCCCTAAGTGAAACGCAGTAATGTTTATTGCACCTTTTAAGGTAAAAACCAGTATCGAATTATAAAAGAAATAACAACCACCCACTCAAAAATTATGACTCCCAATCTATTTAGATAGTTTGCTTTTTATTTACAAAAGTTCAAATTTTAGCAGTGGTATTTGGCAGTTTACATATTTTCTTACACAATGAAATTCCTTCACTGTTCTATTTTTTCCTTAATATAGGCCAGTTCTGAAAGAACAATGTCAACATTAGACCTGAATTCTGATTGTCTATGAGATAATTCAGCATTTGAGTAAAACATAAAAATTTTAAGAAGAAAAAAAATATATAAATATACTCCAAACATAGCAGAAAGAAAATCAGAAGAAAGAATCCACAGCTTTTCAGTTTAATCTAACACAAGCAGGAGGTAGGCCTATAGACTGACTGTGTTATCTTTTGACCTGTAGGATTTGTGATTCTATAACTACAGGAAAAAAAACCACCAGGGCTTGAATATCATCACAGAGTAATCTACAGGTTAAGATGATGGGTGCATTGGCCAGGGGCTGCCCTAAGTGATAGCACATAGAGGGTATGACCTTCCCGTATAGGTGCGACGAGTCTGGTAGCTCACCATTGGCACACCTTGGTGCTCCACTGCTTTTCTTAGCAGTTAATATTTTTTAGCAGTATTCTGCCACATTCCTGCTACTTTTGATGACCAACAGCCCAAGCTGCCAGCTGTTTGGAAATCTCTGCTGAGTGACCATTGGGAACACAGGTCAGCTGTGAAGTGCATATCCACAGCAGTGTATCTCTCTCAGATACCACCTGCATGCTTGGCTAACCTGCACAGCACATGGGACAGATCCATCCGCTAGTGCGAACCCTCTAATTATGGCTGTGCAAAATAAATTCTTGCTTCTAATGACTCCTGGGCAGCCTCTTTTTACCGTGCCATGGCAAACATCACTAGACTGTCCTTAGGCTGAAGTGTGAACTTACACATGCTGGATCCGTACACGCTTTGTTCATTTGCTCAATTTCACATTGTGCAGGTCAGGCTTAAATCTCACCCATGCGATGTTTAGGAAGAGTTGAGGAAGGCTTCACTGTGGCTTGCTTGGTGCACATCTGATGCCCTGGACTGTGCTAAAGCTTGAGCTTCTCCAGGCAGGAGCCCTTGACCTCTCCTAACCCTGCCCTGGGGCACAGGAAAGCAGTGTGGATAGTCCAGGCTTAAGAAGAGATTCAGAGCCACATTTAAATGGATGGACAGGCATCCTCACGTGTTGTCCCCATGATTTACTTCGAGGGTGGTCCCTGTTTTTGGGGCCAAGTGGCATGGGGTGGCTTGTGTCCACGCTGCCATCAAAGGCAGACTGACTGCACCATCCTGCAGTGCATCTTGGAGATGTCCAATGCATGTCACACACAACACTGTGCCACATGCCGGTGACACAGTGGAAAGCATGTCGCCACATGTTTTACCTGATCAGGGCAGTTTCCTACACGGATGCTCATTTTTTACATGTCAAGCAGCACAGCTTAGGGCTACGTTTGAATGTTTCAGTATGAGGCCACCTGCCTGTGTCCCAAGGTGGCCATGAGAGTCCCAGTCACCACAAACCCCTCCCGTCCCATCAATACCTGAGGGCACGTTTCATCCCTTTTGAGGCCCTTTGAGTCACGGACAGTTTGTAATTTAAAATGCTTTTGGAGTTCATATTGTATTATGAAACAATGACAGGACTGACCATGTGGCAACCTGCCGTGTTTGTTACCCCTATAACCTAACATATGGGTGAAACGCCAACAAAGCACGAAGGGATGTGGAAAGGAAAGGCTTTTTGGAACAGTCTTCAAGGACCACTCTGAGCCAAGGCACCAGGACGTGGTGCAGTCCCATCCACACCACCAGCTGGAGCAGTCTCTGGACCTGTCCAGCTACCAAACCACCCACAGTTTCTACCTACCTATTTCTTCCATTCTCAAAGAAATTTTGGGGGTACAGCATGCAGGCTGTGGCCAATCAGGAGAACAGGGTCCTGGAGTGAACTGAGGAGCAGTCCAAATCAACGGTGTAAACACAGCCAGTGTTGCAACACCGATATAAATTTTGCATTGAATGAAATAATTCACTTTGAAATCCTGGAATATCTTTCTGAACATGAACTGTAACAGGGCTGCTGATGATCCACGTACAACTGTTTCAAGCACGGTCTGAAGGCTTTCTAGTTTCTATCTTGCTGCTCAGACCAGCTCTTACATGAAGTATCCTGACTCATGCCCCAGCCCGCGGCTAACTAGACATAGATCATCCTCCTTGCCTTTCTTCAATTGAAGCTTTACCCTAAGGCTAAACAAATCTGCAAAATTACTTCTGGAGGAATTTAATTTCCCTGTTCACTAGTTTTACTTGTATTAATTAAAAGCAAATTCTCAGTCACATCTTACTTGTCTGGGAGAAAATACCTTAGCATACAACCCTTTTTGAGTAAAATATAATTTCTGCTTTGGATTAGTACTTCCTCCAAAAACTCCAGTTAAATTATCTAGCTATGCACATTTAATGAGCACATCCCATTAGTATGTAGGCATCAGTCAAAAACCTAAAATCCAGAATAAATTCTGTTTATTTTATGAGTTCAGCGAGATTCATGTATGTTCCAAGGATATCTGATCATTCCTTCCTAAAATTTGATTGTATGGGAATACTTTTTAAAGTGGATCCTTTGTTCCTTGCCTCAACTGCACCTCTGAATTGCGTTTTGATTTCTGCTTACAGAGCATGAAAATGTCGTGGGACACCTGGGGTCTTCCTCCTGGTCAGTCTCAGGAGTCCTAACAAGGGAAGAGAGAATCTTACAGGAAATTCAAACCTGGATTTGTGAAAAATCCCAGTTTTAAATGTTCATTTCTGGGTGTCCCTTTTGTGGGGAATTCTATTTCATGAGAAAGAACTGGCCCTTTTAACATGATCTTCTCTTAAAACAAACACTGCAATATCCCAGACAGGCCCAGTCAGGCTATTCTTTTTTACTAAAGAATAGTTTTTACTAAAATTGGCAGTAGGGAAATACATTTATATATTCAATCACAAATTGAATCTCTCCTTCTCAAACAGAACACAATACCTGCATAACAAAAGCTAAAAGATCTATACAGTTCGTTCAGACCTTGCTGAGCAGCCACTAAATTTGCAAGTGTTACAGAAGCACTTACTGGAAAGCGTGGAAGTTACTTTTCATTGCAGGACTTGCTTAGCACAAACCGTAAGGACAGGCAGCCTTTCAGACACGGACTGGAAGTCTATCAGAAGGTATACACCCCAGAGAGGTGTACCGAGCTTCTGATCATTAATATGGTTACGGTGCTCCCTGTATTTCTTTTAGCTCATCTTTCTATCACAACAACATGTTTTCACACAACTGGGCCCATGACATGAACAGATTCATAGCCCTGGCTAGGTCCCTACTGTTACACCTCTCTCCCATGTCAGCAAAAATCCATACGCTTCAAAATCTGTGTCATTGTATTTCTGTTTGTCTCTTGCTGTATGTCACTGTTTAAGGCTAGGTCAGCGCTTAAAGCGGAGGGCAGATGCTCTCTATCAACCCCTTCCTCCTCCGAGAAGGGGAAGGAGGGGAGAAAAGGGAGAGAGACTTAGGGGTTGGAAATTAAAACTGCTTTAATGAATCAGCAACAATGAAAAAGAGAACAATACTACTAATGCTAATAATAATAGAAATAAAAGGAAAAATATAAAAAGCAGATACTGACCTTCCCAATGATGGTAGAGGAATTGCAGCCCGCAGCGGCTCGCATCACTGCCGCAGCAGGGTGGGCACCCGGACATCCCGGGCCGGACTCCAAAGCCGACAGGGAATGGATTCAGAAATGGATGGATCGGGGTCGGAGGCAGGAGAACGAGCAGGGTCCCACAGGGATGCCGGCCATGAAAGGAGAGACTGATGCCTGTGATTCCTTAGCTTTATTCTGAGTATGACGTGGATGGGATGGAATACCTCGTTGGTCAGTATTTGGTCACCTGTCCTGTTAACACTTTTCCGCAGATGCGACTCTTTTACGACTTTTCACTTGTTTAACAAGAGAGGGCCAGTTGTGACCTTGATTCCCACAGGAATAAGTATAAACATGGGCCTTTCTGCATATCAATCCCACCGTTATTTCAGTAGCAACTGTAAACATCAAGCGTTATCAAGTCTAAAAGCAAACACTGTTTGAAAAACATGTAACTGCAATTTCAGAAAGTGTAGTTAGTTAGAAGAAACTTAACTGAAAGAAAAACTCCTGAAAGAAGAAACAGTCCTGTTTTAGCCAAACCAGGACACTGTAATAGTTAAGTTTCCACAACTGGTAACACATCTTAACAACTTTTGTTGGAAATCTTTCTGGTCATGTAACCTCTGGTGGGAACTATCATGGGTTTAGTCCTCTTTACTCCCTGCAGGCATTCTTCTTGGGCACTCAGAGGCATTTTAAAATTTGGTCCACAGCTGTGTGTTCAAGATGTCAATGCCCTGAGCAGAAGGGATGCCATCCCATACTGCGCAGATTGTGGTCGCTCTCCGATTCTGTGGGTTTGCATACTCTGCCAAACAACTATTACCATAAACTCGACATGGTTGGTGAACTTTTATTATGGCAGCATGTTCAACTTGTAGAAAGGCTGCCTTTGTAGTCAAATGGCTGCGGTGCTTGTTAAAGACATCTGTCTTACTGTGAATGCTTTTCTTCCCTCCAGGAAGACACTGCCAGAGTCTTTGATCATTTATTATCCAATAAATGAGTTAGTATCATAAAATATTGTGGAAACTATTGATTGAAGAAAACTAGGTCTTTCTTAAAATATAATCAAGTGTTCAGTACAGCAAAAATAATTTAATAATTATGAACTGACAGAAGAGATAATGTACATTATATCAGTTCTCCAGTAGATACTGATCACAAAGGTTATCAGATTGAAATTCTCTTGTGTGTATAATACACCAGGACTGCAGTAGTCTTTGAGACAAGTACAGCTGAATAATCCAAGCTGACATCTGTCTCAGTGCACTATCACAACTCGTTCCTTAAATTCCTAGGTGCTGGTCTAAGATGTTTATTCACATCCATGAGCACTGAATGAACAATTCCCTCCCAAGACAGGTGTCCATTAGTAAAATGGCATGCCTCATTTGGCCTTAAGCATGGGTGACAGATAATACAAGCATATGAACATGTGTTATGCATATGTATGCCATAAGGCATAATCCTCTTTGCTCCATTCAGAAATATTTCCTATTGCCCCGATTATTGTGAGTGCTGGGAAGTATTTCAGCATGAACAATTATGTCCGTGACATCTGTGTCTAGGCTGGGAACAAGCAAATATTGCAGAGTATTACTCTCAAACATCCATTTAGAGGTTATTCAGCTCCTGCCGTCTATAGACAATATGAGCCATACAAAGACAATTCATGGACACATGTTGCTTTCCTGCCAGTTGTCGCAGTAGTTGCTGCTGGTCCCTGGCACTGAGCTAGGACCAACAAGTGGCACAGACCAAGGCTGATGTCCCTTCCTGGTGCAAGACTATACTCCAGGAAGCAGAAATTGTTTCTCTGGGCTACTTTCTGAAGCAACTCACAAATGGAGCATCCACCCAGTAAACCACCAAGTAAGTTTCAGCATTTGTGCCCCATTTCTTTCCCAATGCCATAAAAAGAAATGTGCAAACACCTTCTAATACGCTCCCTGATAGGAAAGATACATTTCATTTTAAATCTTTTATGTGACACTATGTTTCACCAAGTAGATTGTAAAAATTTAAATTACTTAAGACGAGGAGAGAACACATGCAAGTGCTATGAAGCTTACTGGGAGCTTGTATAAATGTCACTCTGCAGCAGACTTTTCACTTAGGCAATTGCCTTCTGTCTCCCAAAGAAGAGCTCTTCTACCTCAGAAAGGCTCCGGCAGTGGACATTGATTTCAGCTGCATCTCTGCAACACAGCTAACTGTGATGAACGTGTCAAAGCCGATATCCCCCCTGTATCTGAAAGCAAGCTGTCTCAAAGCAGCAGCTGCAGAGCTCCTGCTAGATGAGATTTCCGTTACAAAACAAGGAACTCTGTTTATCTAAAGCAATACAATATTTTCTGCCCAGCTGGCCAAATTAACAAGCCTATGGAAATGTCTATCTTAGAAACCTTGACAGCAAAGAATTACTATTACTATAGGACACAAGCTCAGTAAGATAAGAAAAGCATAAGGAAATATCCTTCATATCATGAAGTTGATTTCTGCAGTTTACAGCAATAGTTAACTGTCTCTGTCTCTTAGCTGGTAGATTTTCTACCAATCGCCTCCAAACTTTCTCCAAACATGTCCTCAAAATTACCATCATAGAATCATAGAATCATCATAGAATGGTTTGGGTTGGAAGGGACCTTAAAGATCATTTAGTTCCAACACCTTTGCCATGGGTGGGGTGTCGTGGTTTAACCCCAGCAGGCAACTGAGCCCCACTCAGCCGCTCACTCACTCCCTCTCAGTGGGATGGCGGAGAGAACTGGATGGGTAAAAGTGAGAAAACTTGTGGGTTGG
>NW_009629224.1:0-25742 GCF_000690535.1 Cariama cristata | reverse complement strand
ATTAATATATTAATTTATATGTTTGTTTTTAAAAATAGGTGTTTTTTTTTTCCTGAAAGATGTAAGAAGCAGCCAAGTATGGGTAAATATGTTAAAAATTGTCAGGAAATCCAGAAAATTTACCTATCAGTGGGATATATGCATATCCCACAACTTTCCATACTACCCTAATTGTCTCTTAGACTATATAATGCACAGTTAATGCCACAATACTATAGACTAGACTAAAATTTTAATGAGATGTCAAAATAAATAAAAAATATTTTAAAGTCTTGCAAATCAGAGGAAAAATAAAATTCACATTGTCTTGTTAAACACTGCACCTTTCCTAGCACTATGCTTGCGTATCTTTATGTAAGAGCTCCAAGAAAAGTATAGTTATGTTAGAAAAAGCCAAAGCTTATTCATTCTTTCACACACACAGACCTCAGCTAATTTTGGATCATCTTGCACAATAAGGAGGGGTACATGCGTGTCAGTATACAGAAGCGAAGAGAACTCTAAATACTCCTGCAATTACAGATGATATGGTGGGCAGATATCTGAAGAGAGTCTGCATTTCACAGCGATCCCTGGTGCTCCTAAATCTGAATATATGCTTCACCAACAAAACCTGAGCCCACATGATATAAGCAATTAATCTTGGTAATCTGTGACTTTGTCAGCTACAACTGACTTGGCATGAAATCCACAACGAAAATAATGAGAAACTATTTCTGCAACAAACTGCAGGTATATCCGGTGGACAGCTACTTTCTTAGAAGTACACCAAATGCAACAACTCTCAGAGACATACCCAAGACTCCATTCACTGACTTTGCAAAATCTAAAGGCAATTGTCAGTTACAATTCTTAACTGCTGCACTGAAAACCAGAGGCTCTCCTGCATCCAGCCTCCCCATTAAACCTGTATACTACCAGAAGTGTGCTACAAGGTTCTTCTATAAAAACCTAAAAAGCGCCTGGATTTACAACCCAACAAACAATAAAAACTATGGCACCAATTAACTGTGTGGACAACGGTCTCCTTTTTTTTTCCTGCAGCCTCCTTTCCTGGTCTGCCTGTGACCCAAGGAGACTTGCCCGGGATGCCTTGCACCTGTCTGATAGGCTATTTCCTTAACTCCTCTCCACATTGAGACCAGCTAAACAGTTCATAATCCGAAGCGTCAAGTTTGAAATATTGCAGGGCGTTTTCACTATAAAATCCTTAACTATGTTTCTTCTTGGCAGTATAAATTAGACCCATTCACTATCTTTTTCCATTTATTATCTTTCATTCTGCAGCATGTGGATAATCCTGACATGGTAATTCTGCTAAGAGATTTGAAATAAGACACAAGGCTCAAGAAGGGCACATTTAATTGCAGGCATAGTGAGCATGAAAAATTTGAACCATGAGATTGTATGTGGGGACCAAAAAGCAGCATTGCAAAAATCTCTGGATGAATAAGGAGGATCAAAGAGAGTAGAAAGGAAGAGACAGTCTATAAAAGCAGTTGAAGCACTAAAATAAATAAGGCAATAGAATTATTGGGAGGATAAATTAGCTTAGAGGTAATTCCCTCTTGCTGTGAATCATCTACAAGAAAGTTAAAACTAGGCAAGGTGAAGTAAAAGGCAGAAGAAGATCAATTTCATTTCACTTCTAGAAAGTGAAGCAACATTTCAAATTGCCATAAACCACTTGTTGTTAATTGCTGTTATTGATCACTTCAGTTGTGTGGCTGCACTCCAAATCTCCTCTGTTACTCAGCTGCAGTGTAAAATGAGACATGCTTTGATTCATGCAGTCCTAAATTGAAACTGAACCCCAAATTTTCAGTGTTTATGTACTGTCCCTACCCCACAGTTTAGTTCTTCTTAGCCCAGTCATCTAGCTTCTCTTCCTCCATCTTGAACAAATGTTGATATTTCTATTTAGAATAACACGCCACTGAAAATGAAAGGCTGCATTCTGCTCTCCCTTTCTCCAGGACACTCTGAAGCACCCTGAAGATTGATGTCTACAGCAAAACAAGCTGACAAGTCAGTAATGACATTCATTTAAGAATGTTATTCGTCATGAAAAATTGCTTTGAATTTTTTGAATAATTTCACTTATTACTAAACAGTGACTGAACTGGAAGACTGTAATATGTTTTTTCTACCTGATTTCTAGAAACAAGACAGACTTGGAGATGTCAGAAGTACTGTACACTCAGGCTCTGCTTCAATTGTGTGTTAACATACTCAGAATAGCTCGAGTTTCAAGATCTTTAAGAGATCATTCTGACAAACAAGATGTTACTGGGTTGATATTTAGATATGTATCCAAAGCTAAAACCTCCAACAGATACGCAGTAAAGCAAACAGAACTTACAGGATTCTTACAATTGAAGTAAAATTCACACCAAGTATGTTATCATTATACAGAACATGTTTGTGCAAACACAGTGCATTGCACCGTCATTTGTGAAGAAACTTAAACACATGCTGAGCTGCTTGGACAGAAATCTATTCTTGAATTGCAGACAAAAAGTAGAGCAAAACTTGTAAGAAGAGGCACTGACACATGATTAAAGGAGCGGTGCCTAGGCAAGGTACACATCCAACTGGTAACCTACCGTAGTTAGAGAGAAAACGCATAACATTTAGATCCAATTCTGCAAAATAATACAATGTCACTTCAGCTAGTACTCAAGACTGCAAAGACTGAATATTACTTTTTCCTATGCAAAAGTTAAAAATAAGTGTAATTTTTGGCGATAAGACTGAAAATACAAAGGAAATCAGAAAAAAAAAAAAAAGAGTATGTTTTCTGAATCTCATTTAAAATACGCAGAATTGGGCTGCACTCCAATTTTAATATTCCAGAGTATCTGAGGAGCAAAACACAAATACCAGTCCAAATAATGATTTGGGAACTTGTAGCCATCTTTAACAGTGAAAAAATTGTGTTTACTTTTCAATTATTTGAGTTAAAACTGTCTCATATTTCTCTAAAGTATAAGAATACATGCATCTGTCACATAAATCTAACTGCATAGATACTAACCTTCGTTAGTTCAGAGTGGGCTGACTTCAGGGCAAAGTCAGGTAAGTTTTGGTTTATCTTTCCAGAATAGTTACAAACATTATTATCCCTAGTAACATCTTCTCTCTTAAAATTTCTCACCAGCTTAGTGCTGGCGTTGTAATGTCACATGGCTGTTGCACACTTAAATCTATCTCCATTAGCAGATGAAGAGACTCCGGATTAGCACTGAGGTGCTGAGGTACAAACACAGCTTCTACTAGTGGCTCTGCTGGATGGAATACAACTCATCAAGCTGAGACAGTGAAAAATTTACATCAGATGTTTCATGCTAAAATCACCAAAGTCACTTTTGCCGTGAATATCTGTACATGCGCAAGAGGCCAACATCTCTTCTCCGGCCTAATCTGACACACATTAGAACTGAATTCCAGCTCATGGTTCCAGAAATAACAAGAAATATTTAGAATGCAATGTTCTGTGAAAAGAGAGAATAAAAGCATGAAACCTGACACAATGGTATGCTATCTCTTCAGTAAAGTTAGGGTTCCACACAGAGGACTTCACCAGGATTAGATTAACCTGCCTATTCCTTGTTAAATTATCATACTGTCATGTATAGCAAGCATCCTGTTCCATAAAGGTTATTAGATGTCAGCAATTTTAACTTAGTATCAAAAAAACTAAAAACCAAGTATAGGTTTTAAACTTTAAATGTAGATGAATAAGGGTTACATACAAAAATGTGAATCCCAGTTTAAATAATTCTTTTACTCAAGTCATAGAGTGGAGCATTTCTTTTCCCTTTTACCCCTTTAACATCAAAGATAGGATGAATATGTGTTCAGATTGTCTTCATCAGGAATCAGAACATGCAGATGTACCTTCTTCAACCATGGTCTTCGTACAGATTAAGTACTTCAATGCCTGTTTAATAACTTGACCCCAGGCTAGGATTTCCTCTTCGGCTGTCATGGTGCCACATAGAAAGCGGTACATGCAGTGCAGAGACACACAGCAAATCCAGCATCATTAAACCAGGACAGTATTTTAATTCAGAAACACACTCCATAAACTGAATGACTGTGGATGTCCCCTCAATGTCTTCACTTTTTATTGCTGTCTAATGCACAAATACTTAATTTAATTTTTGTCAGCATAAGAATAAAATGCCATTGCCACATTTTCTTTTCAAGAGTAAGGGAAATGTTACCATACTACCAGTATAACTGAGTAGATATGCTTAAAACTTCCAAATAAGAGATAAGAAAACTTGTCATGACACAACTATGAGGACACCATTTGCCTGCAAGAGAAAATGCAGTTTTCAAGCTAGTCAGTGCCACACTGACTTTTAAATTTAGTCATCTAAATCCAGCATTCCTTTAGTGTTTGGATATATAAGAAATATATGTTTTACTAGTAGCAGTGAATTTCAAAGCTTGTGTTTCAAGCTTTTTATGTATATCAAAAAAACACATCTCCCATTTTAAGGAGAAAACAAGTTTTCATTCATGCTTTATGAATAAGAATTTAAAACAATGTTTTATTTTTAATAGGGATATATCAATTACCAGACAAGGAGCTGTAATCCATGTACTGAACTGTTCCCTAGCTCTTCAAAAGTATGAGAAATACAATATTTTCCCTGGTTTCCTGCTGTACTGCAAGTTCTCTTAAGAGCTGTTCCATAACGTGGAAGAACAAGGTTAAATTTCTCATTAAACATTAATTCAAGATT
The DNA here is from genome assembly GCF_000690535.1 of Cariama cristata. Lineage (NCBI taxonomy): Eukaryota > Metazoa > Chordata > Aves > Cariamiformes > Cariamidae > Cariama > Cariama cristata. The sequence goes on along the minus strand of NW_009629224.1, from coordinate 20,985 downwards.
AAGCTTCTGAATAAAATAATTCCTGATTCTTTAGCAAATTTGTACAGTGCCCCTGAGGTACCAAGGCACGTTGAAATGAAAACTAGCACTAATAGCTTTATGTGCATATCTGCATATGTATATTAATACTTTAAGGTCAGATTACAGTATATCAAGTGCTGTTAGTAATTAACTGTGGTCCTGATCCAGCTCCCACTGAAGTAAATGCAAGCTTTTGCTAATTTAACCAGGAGGTAGAGTGAAGTAGTATGTTTAGGATAGATGTGCACCAAAGATGAAAAATAAAGATTACTGATATTGAAAATCCATCCCTGTATACATTCACTGTAGTTACTGACTTCACAGATATGTATCAGTTTTTCTCCTAAAATTCTTATTATTAAAATACAGAAGAGTATTCTTTATTTTCAAATTAAGAATCAGAACTATCAAACCACAAATACCAAACATACTATGATTATAGCTCTCTATTTTAATTTATAGCTGTTACTTGTCTTAGCTTTAACTACACAACACGATACAAAGCCACTCTTCATGTACATCCTTATTTAAACCATGTGTTGAAGCGTCACATCTAAATGTTTTTTGAACACCTCCAGGGATGGTGACTCCACCACCTCCCTGGGGAGCCCGTTCCAATTCTTAATGACTCTTACAGTGAAGAAGTTCTTCCTAATATCCAACCTGAACCTCCCCTGGCGCAGCTTGAGGCCATTTCCTCTTGTCCTATTGCTAGTTACTGGGAAGAAGAGATCAACCCCCACTTGGCTACAACCTCCTTTCGGGTAGTTGTAGGGACCAATAAGGTCTCCCCTCAGCCTTCTTTTCTCCAGACTAAACAACCCCAGTTGCCTCAGCCGCTCCTCATAAGACTTGTTCTCCCAGCCCTTCATCAGCTTTGTTGCCCTTCTCTGGACTCACTCCAGCACCTCAATGTCTTTCTTGAAGTGCAGAGCCCAGAACTGGACACAGTACTTGAGGTGTGGCCTCACCAGTGCTGAGTACAGGGGGACAATCACTTCTCCAGTCCTGCTGGCCACACTATTCCTGATATAAGCAAGGATGCTGTTGGCCTTCTTGGCTATCTGGGCACACTGCTGGCTCATGTTCAGCCAGATGTCAATCAACACTCCCAGGTCTTTTTCTGCCAGGCAACTTTCCAGCCACTCGTCTCCAAGCCTGTAGCATTGCATGGGGCTGTTGTGACCAAAGTGCAGGACCCAGCACTTGGCCTTGTTGAACCTCATACAGTTGGTTTTGGCCCATTGATCTAGTCTGTCCAGATGTGGCCTTCCTACCCTCCAGCAGATCAACACTCCCACCCAGCTTGGTGTCATCTGCAAACTTACTGAGGGTGCACTCGATCCCCTTGTCCAGATCATTGATAAAGATGTTAAACAGAACTGGCCCCAACATTAAACCCTGAGAAACAACACTGGTGACTGGCCGCCAACTGGATTTAGCTCCATTCACCACCACTCTCACCAAAAAGCCAGCAAGTTTTTCACCCAGCGAAGGGTATGCCTGTCCAAGCCGTGAGCTGCCAGCTTCTCCAGGAGAATGCCATGGGAGACCCTGTCAAAGGCCCTGCTAAAGTCCAGGTGGACCACGTCCACAGCCTTTCCCTCATCCACCAGGCAGGTCAGCTGGCCATAGAAGGAGATCAGGTTGGTCAAACAGGACTTCAAACTGTCTCATATGGAATGCAATATATTCAGACCCAGGCTGTGGATGTACTAAATTCAGTAGGTGTGCTGTAAATGTCCTAATCACTATCTTGCTAAATCACAAACAATAGCAGACAAGTGCAAATGCAGCCTGGAAGCAGTTCTGTCCTTGTATCACATACCAGCAATTCCTACCTATCTTTTGATAGTGAAGATGATGGTAAGCCAAAACAATATTGAAGCCAACATCCAGGCAGTTTGTAAAATCAGTATTTTGATCCACTCAAGCACGTTCTTTCACAATTACACTTGCTACATGTTCTCTTTTTACATCTCTGGGAACACAATACCATTGCAGCACACAAAGAGAGGGATCATGTCAGGCAGTCTCACAGCCATTCCTGAAAAAACGTTGTAATACTTTGACCACTTTCCCAAGTTCAAAATCAGCAGTGTCTCAAGTCTTCCATGATTTGGAATTGATTTGACCTCAGTAAGAATTACAAGACTGTGCACTGTATTTGCATTGCAAACCACACTAAGCAATTTTGTATTTCCGATATTTACACATTTCCAGAACTGTGAAGATTCTGGTTCTTAATATAGGAAGCTTTCAAGTTCAATTACTAGTTTTAGTGGGTTTATGTTAAACAGTTTATTTTGAGGTCATTCTGAGAGGTATGATGAAAATGTAGGAGAATCAACTTTCTAGCCCCAAAGCCTTTTCCAGCACACGTCAGTGGTTTTTTTGTGATGCAAGTAGGATTTAAAGGAAAAAAAGGGGGAAAAAAGGCCCCCCAAAAAAGTGGCAGCTACAAGGTACCAGTACTAACAATACTGTTCCTGTCCACTTGCCAAACAGTGGTTCACTACTAACAAAGTTACTCTTCATTACTAACAAATCAGATAGACTTCATCTCCCTGGAGTGAGCGGAATTTACATCTCAGACTTATCATGTTCTAGCAAGTTTACTACAAGTCATTTTAGGGTCATCAGATTAAAAGATTTTATATGGAATCTATTCTTGTTTTGCATTATATTTATGTATAACATAATGAAAGAGTATAGATGTATTTTGTGTGTGTGCAGATGTAAAAACATAAATATATGCTACAGGAAATACCCTGTCATTTTGTAGTTCAGTTTGTGCACTATCCCACATGCACACAGGGAGAGAGAGATGGCTGAATGTTAGGTTAACTATGGACCAGTGGCGGTGAGGTGCAGATCTGATTCCAACCCCTTCTCCTGGTCCTAAAGGACCAAGACAGAGAGAACAACAAGCTACACCATCTAATTTGGGGGGGTAGGTTTTAAAGTCCGTCAGGGAGAAAGAATAAATCAGTTTTCCAGAGTTTACTGAGATTTTAAATCCTAAAATTAAATAAGAAGTGAGAACAAAATACCTTCCTTCCCAGTTTGACAAATAGTGTATAAACATAACTCTTCATTCTATTTTCTTTCAATAAAACTCCTAAATTGGAAATGGAAAAATTTAGTTCAGCTTGCTTTAGTTTCCATTCAGTGAACATGACAAACATGAAGAGTAACTGGCTTGCACTGGGTTGAAACTCATTTGGTTCTTAAAACAGACCTAGTTATTACTCATATTGAGTAAAGAAGTATAATTAAGCTCATGTCAATACAGGAGCCTGAACATTAATTCATCATATATTATGGAACAAATCTTTCCTTTTATCTGTTAGCAAATTGGCTACAGACATAATTTTTGTTAGCATCTTCTCTCTGCAAGGAATTCCTTTACTGAAACTTATTTTTGAACACTGATTTTTTAATTCAAGGAGTTTTTGTCTGGATAGAAGTCCACATGGGAAGTCTATTCTCTGAATGAATGACAGTAACTCAGAGAATCGCAATACCGATGTCACTACTTCAATTTAAAAATGAGAAATTAGTTTGCAGGAAAAGTCTGAATAATTTTTCTGTATTCACTGGGTTTAAAAACAAACAAACAAAAACCCCACAAAAACCCCACAAAAACTAAAATAAGTTAATGTGCATGGCATATAATTCAGGTCAAGGAAAGGTTATTCAATATAACCATTTTGGAGGAAAGGAGTGACTTAAGATGTCTTAATAAAGTATTATTTATTATATAGTATCTTTATTATTTGTTATACAGATCCTTGAATACCTCTGTGTTTTTTTTTTCCCAGAATTGGAATATTTAATTTAAAAATTAAATCAAAACATGATTTTCTTATTTTACAGCATGTATCTGGAATACATACTGTTTCTTATTCTGTTTCTTTTTTTTTCCCTGATGTCTACAGTTTCAGAATACCTTGGGAACAAATTTCAGTTGGATGCAAACAGTCAATAATTTATTAAGCTACCTCAGCACTACATTGTAAATGCTTCAAATCCAAAGCAATGTTGCTTTTTTTTTTTTTTAAAAAAAAAAAAGGAATGGAAAAGCTAATGTAAATATTAGATCCTTGCTGAATAATTTGCAATGAAAATCTAATTCGACAAGTTACATTTTTTCTGCTCACCAACTGTCTGCACACAGATTATAATTTTTTAAGATATATCGTTCATCCTTAGACTGCATGTTGCTCTCAAAATGCAGTTAAAGTTCACACTGAACTTTGTGATTACCAGCATCTGTATACCCCATCAAAGCTATAGTTGAATTGATACTATAAAACATGCATTGCTAATAAACAGTTAACATGTTGAGTTAGAAAATCTAATAAGGCAAAAGCATGTGAATATTGGTGGAGAGGAACCATGAAAGAGAAAAGCGTAGATGTAGTTTAACTTTCAAAGATCAATGAGTTAAAAAATATTCTCATATCACATACACAGCTCAGCTATACTTAAGGGACAATTTCTATTAGGTACACTATTGTTTCCCTTAGTTCTTAGTTGAATTAACAGATTGCACAGATTTTCTTACACATTTTTTAGTTATACATGGAGGAAATACTGATTCTGCTCAGCTGTGCTGCTTACCATCATTGCAATCAGTCCCTTTCTAAGAGATTTCTTATCCAAAACACAAAGGAAAAGAAACCTCGATGAATTAGAGTTCTTCTAGGTGCTACATAAGTGAACCTATCTTTCCTGACAAGATAGAATATTGAAATGCAATGGATTTGTGTGGAGTAAGTGAATACCTATGTCTACTGTTCCTTCTTAGATCACTGGGTCTTACTTCTGCAAAATGCTTAAGAAATTTTCTGATGAACTTAGCATAAAATAAGATGATTTGTTGATTCTCTTGTACCGCTTTCTCCTTTGTCAAGAAAACAAATCAGACACACTCTTTTTGATTGCTCCTGTATTGCAGAACTTTCTCTGTTTTCTTATAATTCACAGGTGATAGTGTGATAGACATTAACTTTTCAGCTCCATTAACTGCTGACCAAACTCATATAATATAAAATAGATACTATCCCTCAGGGTATTGCTCATGAAAAATTAAAAGCATCGGCCTGGGGCAACACCAGATAAGCTTTTCTTCATAATCAGAGTTAAAATTGGCTTACACTGTACAACATACTGCAGCAGAACAGTCTTACTAACAAATGAGTAGATCATGCACTCACGGTGGGGAAAAAAAAAATCTTATTCTCAATTTGTAAGACAACACCTGTAAGCAGATTGAAGACATTTCTGTTTTGTTTTTTTTTTTTTTTTAAAAAAAATTGTTTACATGCTAAATACAGCAAGATCTTTATACAGTCAGAGGCAAGACATAGAGATCTGAAATAAATTAATACAGGAAGGGATATATTACTGTAATGAATATAGGACAATTAAGCTTCTGAATTAAGCACCTCATAAACAACTACAACAGTGATGGTGGACCTTCCACAGTAGCACCAACTTTGGCAGTGACATAGATTTGGACTGGCACAAAGAGCAATAAATTACAGTGTTCCTTAAGTAGTTTTGGCATCAGACCAAAAAAGTTAGCCACTGCTGGCCTTAGAACAGGGGAGATGAATATGGGCCTATCTGTTTTGATACCACACAGGTCTGTTTCCTCTGAAGTAAAATGTTATTTCTAGGTCATTCTGTAACATATAAAGCAGTTACAGTCACTGAGTCTCCTATTGGAATTGTAAAATATTGCTTTATGTGAAAATATGTTGGTTTTTTTAAAGACGGTGTTATTTTTTGTTTGAGAAGATGTTGATTCGTGTATTTCAGAACAAATTATCTGGGAATGTTTGTTTATAACATTTAAAGCAGATCTTACTCTGAAAGCAATTTTACTTAGCTGAGACTTTTCAGTCAGACAAAGTCACCAATATCAAACAATGAGATCTGCACAAGACTGTTTTGATAATTATTATCATACATTATCATTGCCAGTAATGACCAGTAATTTATCTGTTCTAAATTACAGGATGACATTATCATATCTAACACCAGGGTAAGATGTACTTGTATAAAAGAATTGAAGACCTATTGTACACGTAAACTTAAGCACATTAATAGAGAAAAGAGAACATATTGGCTCACAGAAAAATTATATGAAGACTTGGAAACATCTTACCATTATCAGTATTTCATGGGGAGACATCAGGGGTGTACTTTTAAGGAATGCATCCCAAAGGGGAGTTTTACTCTGCACCTCTTACTGCACCTTGCACTATGCTTAATTGCATTTGTATTGCTTTATTAATTATGATAATCACAGTCATAGTGCAGCATAAGAAGATTATGCTTACAACTAAATGTAATGATTATAGAGTTAATGAAGTACCGGTGATCATGTAAATTGATAATTCTGTAAAATGAACTTTGATAAAGATAGGCAGAATGGTGTTGCCAAAAGGCCTCATTGGTATGAATTTCCTATGAATGGGCTCCTCTATATTGCGATGGAAAATCCTTCCTATGAAAAATACATCCTGAGAAGTTAGTGCGTGAAAGTTTCCCAAGGACTGATCAATTCTTCAAGGTCACAGACCTGTTGTTTCTGCACGTACCAATAATCTGAGGACACGGAGGAGCTCCTGAATCCCTAGAGGGCCACAGCACACCCCGTACCAGCAACAGGTTGTGTAGCTCAGGTCACGTCCAAGAAGGGGCTGATTTCTGTGTGCATATAAAGACTACAGGATTATATATACACTTGATGAAATAAAGGACTGACTTACGGACTTTATTAATATCTACCTGAGAAGACATTGGTGGCTTCCATGTCCAAGCTAGCCTACCCGAGTCCACCCCTTTGCTTCAGAGTATGCAGTTGGGGTTCATCTCCCAGCTTTTGCCCCATGAGTTAATGTGTGAGCAAACATTTTAAGTGGCTGCTGTGTGACTAGCTATGTTATTAATGACAACTTGACTCCACTGATAACAACAGCTTTGTAAATAAAAGATGTTCATAGAATTATCAGTTGTAATCTGCCCTCCCCCAACTGCTACTCTGTACCCCTATTAAGGAAAACAAAATGTAGAAACAGGGAAAAAAATACATATTATATATATGTATTTATATATTTTGATATCAGTTCTGTAATGAATTACATATGCGTGTCCCATCTTACAGCTGATTTCAACCTCACTGACCACTTGCACACAGTTCAGAGCACACACCACTCTGCTGTCAATGCTCAAGTTGGGAACAGCATTGCTCTCAGTGGCTGCTGTTAGCGTAGTTAGGTAATTTTACAGAATAGGAGCTGTTGTGTTTAACTCCACCCAGCGACAAACTCTCTGCCACAAGAATTAACAATACATACCTATTTGAGCAGGAATTATTCATTGACTGTGGCTTGGGGAGTCTAGGTTAATCTCTGGAACACAAAGTTGATAATCTCATTATTTTTACTCATGGCTTCAGGTGCTATGCTTTTCTTTACATTTCTTATATACTTTAATTACCTTTTTATTTAATAATAACCTGACACACTCACTTCCACACACAAACTACAACTGGACTGCTTCAAACTTTTTTATCATGCAAATGTATAAAGAGAAAATTAAACCCCATCAGAGTAGCTTACATCATGGGAAGGCAGCAGTCTCACTGATGGGAAGAAGTGAGTGGTGGGGAGCAAGGAGAAAGGGGAGTAGAGAGAAGACAGAATTAATAGCTTTGCTACATTTTCCAACTATAGCCACAGGCTAAATGAAATGCGTAGGAGCAGTATGTTCCACAAAATAAGCTGAAGAAATACACTCCTTCCCTATATTAAGGGATAAACTAGAGACTGATTGGGATCACATGTGTTTGTTGTCTAGTTTATTTCTGCCCTTTAATCAGGATCATCTGGTCTTATGTATTTTAGGCATTTACATGACCTTTTCTGGTTCATGGCTTGAGCATCTCACAGTAGCAAATAAATCCCTGCAAAAGTGATCTGAAATGTGGCAGTACTAGTAACTGTATTTTACAATTTGAAAATGTGGTTTACACAATTTCCTATAGACTGCATACAGGCAGAACAGACTTTCAAAGGCCAGATAATAGGCTAATCAGTAGGTTGCCCTTCCTCTGTATGTTATTAAATAGGTGCATCTTTAAATGGATAAATATTTAAAGACTAGCCTAAAGTATCAGTGAACTGTAGCGACTATTAATCTGATTTCACTCTTCTTACCAACTTGAAAAGGCCTTAACACAGTCACAGTCCCCTGAGAACCCCCAAATCTTCATTCTTTTCATTCCAGCTGGCACACAGGTTAGACGCACATATATAATTTTACCAAGTGTACACAGTGTGAGCCTTCAAGCATGGAACAATGGCATGTATACTTTATTCGCAGCCAATTTAATTGTATCACCTGCATTTAAACATCTTTTCCCCCTCTGATTAGAAGCAAAGGAAGTTGCATCAAAAATAAAAATATCCACAACATTTGATTAGATCTGAAAGAGTTGCTAACCTCCATCAAGCATGTCATAGACACTTTCCATTTATCTTTTATGAGAAATGACTTGCAGGTAATTGCACTCTCTTTGGCTAATACAAAAGTATTTTCAGTAGAATTACCCATTCTGCCAATAGTGTCACTCTGGCAAATTACATTTGACAGCAGTTCAGCATCACTCTGAGAAACCAAATTTAAAATAATCCAGAGGTACTGGTAGAAAGACACAGTTAGATACACCTAGTCCAAAGCAGCCTAGCCTTCAACTATGAAGCATATGCTCAGGAGAGCTAAGCATGAAACAGATATAAACTTACTGTTTAAAACTAATGACACTTTCTTATTGACATCAATGAAAGAAAATCCGTACTGAAACCAAGCGCTCTTCAGTAGCAACTTATATGTATTGTGCAAGAAGCAGTCCCACAAAATCAGAGGCTGTTATGGAATCAAAAGGAAAGTAACATCTTAAGCGCTGTTGAGAAAGAGAAGGTGGAGTGTTCTGCTCACAAGCGATGGATTCTGATACCCAAACTCACCCTACTTGAGGGTGCTCCCAGCAGGACCCCTGGATGCAAGAGATTACTTCAGATGACAATCAGCGATCACCATGAGACCAGAGCCATTGTGAAAGACTCTTGTGCACTGACTGTTTTAGTGTAGTGTTTCAGCAGCTTGTTAAAATGGTATATGCTTTTCAGATGTTCACATCAAGCAAGCCTAAAATGTACTAACCCAGGTTTGTACTACCCACAGGTTTGTACTACCCACGGGTTTACAAGGCAATGACATCTATGATTTAGTTTTTTTTTTTTTTTAATGCGTACTTAATTCTGCACCCATATGACACATATCTCTGTAGCAAGAATCCCAATAGGTTGGATCAAAGCTCCTTCGAAGTTTCTTGTGCTAAAGTGCCCTTATTACAACTTTTTTTGTGATTCCAGGTTTTGTGTTTTTTGGTTTTGGGGGTTTTTGTGTATGTGTGTTTTGCTTTGTTTATTTGTTTGTGTTTTTAAAGGTTCTTCACATCCTCAGGAACAGGTGACACTTCAGTCTCGGCTTAATTTTTCACAAGGTAGATAATATGACATATTTGTGTATCAGTAAATTTCAACACTGGCCAGAAATATTTAACAAACATTTAACAAATTCATCCTATGGTTTCTAAGTCTGAAATCCACTCCAGGTACTGGGGAACAGTGAAAAAGCTGGGAAGATAACGTGCACAGACCTGTTCAAGTTTTTTTCCCCCAGTCTTCCTACTACAGCTTCTCAATTTTATAACCCATGCTTTCAACTTCATACTAGAGTATGACAATAGTGCAATTTTTTCTGGTACTCCTGAGAAGGAGCTGCCTCACATACTCATCGCAGAGGAAAAAGTGTTCACATAGATTGGGAGAGACAGAATTGGCTAACACTCCTTGTTCTTTAAAACAGAACCGGTGCTAGTTTTCCACACAAACTAAATTACAGGTTTTTTTAGGGGGAAGTTTATTAAACGGTTAGGTTAAGATTACTCTTAGAAGAAGGCTAAATATTTATTAGCCCAATTAACTTACAGTGAAAGCCATCTGAAGTCAACAGAAATACTCTTACTGATTCCAGTGGCCTTTCGCTCAGATCCATAGCAGTTTTCTCCTTTCTGCACTATAGACCATTTCTTGGGGGGGTGGGGCGGGGGGAACAAAACCTCGTTTTATGCAAAGTTTATTTTTTGCTTTTGGTTTCACTGTTTCCGTATAAAAGGCCCAATCCATGTAAAAGCAATCAATATTCTTACTGTCAGCTTAGAGGCAGCCGCTAAGTACAACTACTTACCACGTAATTGAGTGATTGCAGACTAACGATTCACTTACTTAAACATACTGTAAAGCAAATTAAATGGTGAAGCAAAATAAACTAACATATGCTGAGAAAATATTTTTTCAATTCAACTATGAAGGCTTAGGCACTGGATGCTTTTAAAACAGCTCTCCTAGTTCACCTGAAGGTTCCTCCAGAGGTTTTAAATCAAGGTACTTTGACATTGTGTATGACCAACTACCTCATTAAAGTGGAAGCAACAGTGTTTCTTTTTTAGTCTGCTCAACCGCTCCCTCAACAGACTTCCGTTCCACTTACTTTAACTCTAACCCTGGCTTTTAACATGTAAACTTCAAATCAGACTTTTCTACTTTTCTCTTTGTCTTGTAAAGAAGTGTCGAGGTGTATATCCAGATAAACAGCTTTGTGATTTTAAGAAAAAGGCTTTGACAATGGTGTCACTGATTTTAAAGTCTGGTTTGGGGAAAGAAAAAAAAAATTCAAATCTAATTTAATTTCCTCCTCTTCCTACAAGTAAAATACTAAAAAGCAAAAATAGACAAAAGAAAAAAACCCTACTTTTCAAAAAATAACTGTTTCATTTTATGATTGATATTTTGCTTATGATGGTATATCTCAGCCTGAACATTTCTTTTCATTCATGTATGATCAGTGACCCTAAAGCTTTGCATAAGTATATTCAGCAAGTTGACTTCTCCCTTCCATCCAAAAAACTTGTAACTTCAAGAATCCCCTTTGCATCTTGCCAATAAGTTAGTGCTGCTTATAAAGTCACTGGACATCTTCAGTATAATATGAATATAATTGTGTTTTAACTTTGGAATTCTGCTGAATTCATATCTTTGTATTAGACTTCTTGAACTGAGTCAGCAGAATTCTGTTAATTGTAATAATTAATAAGCTGTGACCCTCCAGAGAAGTTAAGAAATGAGGGGGGGAGGTGGGGAAAAAAAAAAAAAAAAAGCAGATGACTATCAGACTGACCTCATATTACTGAGAATTATGCTGGTTCAGAAATTACCATTTAGTGCTGAAGCACCAACTGTACAGAAACAATGAATTGTAAGCACTAATACTTTCATCTATCAACAAGCACAAGTACCTTTTGAAGTTTTGATATGGAATCTGCAGCCACTATCTCAAGTCTAGTTCATTACTAATTTAGATTCCCCTCCCCATTCTTAAAAAGTAGCTAAAATAGAGAATTTGGCATAACATTCAAGCCAGCACCATTGCTTGTTCTTATCACAAGAGTATTTTATAATTAAAGTGCTTTAATTATCTTTATTTAGTCAGGGTGTTGGAGAAGAAATCTCATTTTGTTATTTATTACATTAGTTGTGCCTTCATGCTCTCCTAGAACAACTGCTTCTGGGTTAGCAGGAAAGCCACGGTCATCCCGAGCATCTTTCCTTTTGATCAGCATAGTGACCCTGGCTGGAATACCACTGTGCACCGAGGATTTGGTGGTCCACATAATGCTTCACTGGAGTCGACTTAGGCTTGTGCTGTGCTACAGGCACAGCCTGGCATTGAGGCCAGCGCAACACACATTCTGTGGCTGCAGCATAAACTTCACCTTTGAGAGGAGCCTGTAGGCAGCTCCCAGTCGGTACCAGTGATTCCACAACCTGCACGTCCTTTACATAAAACTGCAGCAAGAAGTTCTCATGTGAACATCTTTTTCCATTTGACAGTAGAAATTATGAAAAGCGTTATTTTAGTCTAAGAAAATCCTGTAAGAGTTTGAATAACTAAAAATGGGATAAAACCCTTCCACAGACACAACATACTGCAGAGCCTGATGGGAAGCCTGTTCTAGGCTGCCCAGCTTGGGGGTTCCCAGTGTCTGAAGCGATGCAAGATTATCGATACTATCCTGTCTTTATAGTGTTATCTCTTAGAAATGACATTTTAAGCAATACTTTAGGGAGTTTGAGTGCCTTTCTCAATCGGATGATAATGAACTAGCCCCTCCCAGTGCAAAACAGCCAGGTGTGATATTTATTCACAAGGGCTGTAACAGCCATACTGCGTAGGCAGCACCGGCAGGATGCAGAGGAATATGCACAAACAGCAGGTCTCTTTAATTATGGCATCAAATAACCATGTGCAAATAGTATCACATAGTGGTATGAAGGAGGGAAAAGAAGGGCTAACAGTCCTTTTTATTCCTTCCCATCCATTTTGTGCAAGAAAACTCTAATAGTTTCACATAGGACCCAGTTTCTTTCTACTTTTGGAGGCATCTGCAACAAACTGACACGTGAGAAAAGTAGGTAATTTTCAAGTCTTACCCATAAAAGACCTATTCATACCAACAGTATAAAGTGGCATAAAAACAAAAGAAAGAAGTCAGGTGTCACCATTAAATTATTGATCACTCAAAGTGGGATGGTGAAGCCAAATGTGACAGCAGTTTCAACCTCTTTAATAACAATAGCAACAGAAAAAGATCCAAACCCAGAACTTTGAAATAAAAGATCGATCTTGTCAGCAAAATTCCCATTACTGTTTATATCACACCAACTCCCCTTTCCCCCTCAGGAACATGATATCTGATTTCCTCTCATCTAACTCTTCTCATTACCATTTCTCAAGCAGAAAGTTCAATCGAAATGCCTTTCCCAGGGATTAGGACCAGCACTGCTCCTTTCTCAGCAACGTAGTGTGACATCAGGCTGTTGCAGTCAGCCCCTGAGAGCGAACCTCATGGCCCCCAGGCTTTCACTGTGTAAACCTAGCTGCTCAGAATTGATTTTCAGTGACTAACACCAACGACCTCTGATGCGATGTTATTCATAAGTCCCAAATACTCACTTCATATACCAAATTTGAAGTTAGGATTAAAATACAAAACAAAACCAAAACCTAAATGTGAACCTCTACTAAGGAAGTGTTATCAACAAGCCTCCAATGTGTGTTTTCAACAACAGTGTTCCCAGGGATTTACTAGATATTATACTAGATATTAAACCCACATATACTGGCAGGGAAATTTCAAAAGTAATTTCCTTGCCAAGAATCAGGAGAGAGTTAAATCTAGGCCTGTAATACAGAACAAAAGTTACTATATATGTAAAATTGATTAAAGGTCTGATTAAAAACTGTCATGTCAATGTTCAGAATTTGAATATATCTAAAAATAATAAGAGTATTAAAAATACAAAATATTATAAATATATTTTCTCTGGCATTTGGAAAAGCTGATAAAGTTTTATCATCAGTTTTGGCCAATTACATACATATCTTTTGTCTTTTACAAAACTCAGCAAACATTTGCAAATAAGGTATTTGCAAGTGCAAAATCCTCAAGGAAATTAATATTTGTATTCAAGAATATAAATACCTGAATAGAAATTAATTCTTCTAAATATGTTTAAAAGCAAGATGAATGAGAATACCTGTACCAAAGCTTATTTAGCAGGATGCACACTTTCACATCAAAAGCACTCTGATATTCATGGATCCACTGAATATTAGAATGGGCTAAGTTCATCAAATATCCTTGCCTGGATCCTACATGCCTTACCCAGTCATCAGCTTAGGTCTTGGGTCTTTCAAAGTGTGACCTCCCCTCCTCCTACTTGCCAGCTAGCCTGGCTTGAAATTTGTTAGTGAGTTCTATCTCTGCCAGATAGAGAATGGAGAACGAGGTCACACAGAAAATAGGTAGGAATGAGTCAGTAAGAAGGCAGGACAGGCTACAATAATCAGACTCAGGCTGGGCCCCACAAGCCTGCTGACCAGTTGCTTACATGCAGCTGGCACTTTTTATCTCAGCTCTTCTCTGCTCTCTCATGCTTTCTCCTCTTTGATCTACCTCAGCCCCTATCTTTCCTTGCTTTTGGCCCTTCTCCTAAATATCCCATAATAAGCTCTACACATTCACACAGTCCCCTCAGCACATCCCTTGAGGTTTTATGCAATCCCACAAGCCCCCTCAAAAATCCCATAAAAACTTTGTTCTTTCCCTTGAGGCCCAATAATAACTTTGTTTCCCCTTCTTCTCAGTTACAAAGTTCTGGTTGAACTCCTCAAAGCTCTAAGTGGTTCCTTCAGCGGTTCATTGATCAGTGATCAGAGAGATATGATCTTTGTTATTTTCTCTGTTATCGCCTCTTCCTTAGGGTTTGCATATTTGGGTATCTCATTTACTACTTACCCTGTCTCTTGTCTTTGCCTCTTACACCGATGAGCTGTCACCTACGTACTCTGACAAACCCCATACCCTTGGCTTTAACACACTAAGTTAGCCAGCTTCAGGGAGTCAGACTTGCACTATAAATACCACTATAAGATTAAAGGTGTATTACCAAGTTTCTCTGACAAAAAAAGAAGTAATGATATATGCATCAGTAAAGCACAAATCTGTAAGAATCAATTAAGTTTCAGTTATGTGAGTATAATATAGTACTTCTGCTTCACACACAAGCATGCAAGTGAAAGCTGCAGTCTATTGCTGAACTAAACTTTCCTGACATGAGAAATTATTGTCAGTGCCAGGACAGGTGTAATTAAAGAGGAAAAAAATAGATCTGATTGTTAATTCTTGTGCACGGTGGTGTAAGAAGGCAAAGTGTTTGTTATCTTGCTCTTAGCCTAGATTCTCAAGTAAATGAAATATACAGGGTTGTGTTATCAGTGTTAAGTTACTCAATAATTTTTGATCCTTCAGGTGATTATCAATCAACTTTAGGAGTGGACAGATAATTTAAATCCCATAATTTGTTTGAAAAAACACCTAGTAGCCACATATTGAAGAGAGTTACAAATCAGTCTCCTTACTGAGGAAAGGTAGGAAAAACACAACTGTTTTATGCTTTTAGTAGTATCTGGCTAATGAGTTAGGCTACAGCTAGCAGTCAACCTGTCATAAAGTACATGCTTAGCTGCAAAAAAGTCTCAGTGTTGTGTCTTCTCCCCAGTGAGCACACCACAGGACACATGGGTGAGTTTAGAGCTGCTGGAGCACAGGATAGAGGTGAAATTGAGGCAATCTGATTCAAAAGAGGTTCCATTAGTTTTGCAGATCAGAGAATTCATCTTCACAATTAATAGTCACATGGAGATAAAACCAAAGATATTACTGGGGGGTGGGGGGGTGGGGGGAGGGCAGTGGGAAGATAGAACAAAGTACTTTTTGTCCTTTTCAAATTTATGTCAAGGGTTTGTTTTGTTTAGTTTGGGGGGGGGGTTGTTTGTAAATGGTTAAATCACTGCAGTGTAAGTGCTCAATTTCCATCCATTTCATTATCACTCAGCCTACAGCATTCTGATACACAAAACCAACCACATAACCCACCTGTGTACATCTACCCAGGCATTTTTTCTGTTGTAGCATCATTGCCTCTTTACCTTCAATTACAGAAAGTGTAGAGGATAATGAAATAAAGATGACTTCTCACCATTACAAATACAGTTGTTTCTACCCTGCATTTGTACTGAGATATGGAACAGGTGACACAAAAATTCACTTATTATGTAGCTGGCACAATAAAGAATGCATTGTCTCGAATCTCTAAACACTAAAGGAATCAAACTTTAATTT
Organism: Cariama cristata; assembly: GCF_000690535.1. NCBI lineage: Eukaryota > Metazoa > Chordata > Aves > Cariamiformes > Cariamidae > Cariama > Cariama cristata. The sequence goes on along the minus strand of NW_009629224.1, from coordinate 5,078 downwards.
TCCTTTTGTCACCTGGAAAAAGAAAAAAGGGCCTGCTGTCACGAAGTATAAAATTCATTGTCTGATATGATCTAGGTTTAAAAAAAAAACAACAATACATTTCACAGCTACAACTCTTGGTTTATTCAGGAAAATCAGGACTAGAATATGTAATATTTGTTTAAGTACATGCTCTGTCTCTTCTGCTTACAATGATGAAAAGAGATATAGATCTCTTCAGCAAATTTCCTTTTCCTGTTTAAACTGCTGATCTATAATGAAATATAGACGGCTTGAGCATAAAGGGTAAAGTAAGGGAAGTTTGTTGTAGAGAAACAAAGCAGTATAATTTCTGTGAGCATACTCAGTGGAAACACTCAAGGGTAAAATCTGGCCACACGCTGAAGTTGTCAATAACATAAAGACATTTGAGATAATACAATTTATTATATTTCTGCAGTGACATCTCCTGAAGCTGTGAGAGACTAAGTTGTGTTTCTAAAAAGTGCTGGCTTAAGCAACTTTTGAGGACATGCCAACAAAACGATATTTTGTAAGAATTTGTGTTACCTGATAATGCATCTTCTTCTACCTAGTGAGAATTCTTCAGTAATGTTCCTAAAATTTGGGAATAGGACTTTGAAACATTTGGTTGTGTTGTATCAAGTGTACACATACTAAAATTTAATTCAGTACAGAAATAGAAATAAATTGTTAGTTTTCAGTACATGCTTATTTGGTTATTATTATTAAGTGATTGCAGCTGTTCTTGCACAGAGTCCAACAGACCTAAATGAACTTCAGATCACCTCGGGAGTTCTTCCCCTCTATATTGATTTATAGCACGCAATTACAACAGCGTAATTTGTAGTTTAGTGGCATTTCTCTCACCATGCTTACCTCTCTCTCAAGAGGGCTGTACGTCATTCACACTAAGTCCCACATGCGAGATTTCCCTAGTTGGCCTTTTCTAGACAAGCCCTTCATAATATCAGTGCCTGCCCATCTTAACGAGCATTCTCAACAGGATATACCACAACAAAAGTGAGTAAAACAATCCCTGTAATTCTGATCTTCATGCTCTAGCATGGCACTGGCTTCTCTGCCTCACATGTCTGACCAGCTAGATGGAGCCATTCCTGTGTATTCCCTCCCAAATTTCTGCACAAACCTTACTGATTAGCTTCATTTAGCTCTCCATTTGCAGATTCCTTCTGGGCAAAACCAGCAAATTCCACTACAGAGGGAAAGGGAAAGTGTGGGATTTATATCCCCACATGAGCTTCTGTTTTCATAATTTTCAAAAATATACTAGGATAATTGTAAATCATGCATTGCTTTTCTAGTAGCAATTTCTGATATTTCGACGTATGGCTGCATTTCTCCCTAATGTAACTCCAGAAGCTGCATTTTGTGACCTAGCCTTTGTAGAACTACAGTTCATAAAAATGACACCAAGGAAAAAGTTGTTTTCATATACTATTATTCTCTCCTTCGCAGAGTAAGCCAGTCAGGATTAAAAATTTTTGAACACAGCTGCTGTGTCTGAAATGTTTGGATTTTAGTTTGTTGAGTTTCCCCCCCACCAAGTGAATTCCTATTTTTTAACAGTTTCATAACACAAAGCAACATCCTATTATTCTTTTTTATATACTGTCTATCTCCAAAGAGGGATCTTGTTCAGAAAACTGGGATCAGAATATTTCCAGACGCATATAGGTTTAGAAATTAAGATTTTTTTTTCTATTTAATAAAAGCAATAACTAGCTGCCTTCAAAGGATCGAATTATTGTTATGGATCACTATATGACTCCTTACAGAGGGCTGCTACCATCAAGCTTATGTTTGACAGCATTTGTACATTCTAGGCCAACAATCTTCAACCTGTGGTTCAGGGGCTACACCAGGCTGGTGAAAGATCAGCCCTGCAAAACATTTTGCACCTGGGAGGTGGGAAATTACGCACAGAGATGGGCAACCACAAAGGATAAAACACCATTGCCAAAAATAAATATGAAAGCTTATTTTTTTTAATATCTTGTTAGAAATTCACAACATGCTTTCATGAGTCATACAAGAGTTCACTATGAAATTATGACAGTACATAACAAATAATTTTAATTCATTGCCAAGTGAAATAGGGCAATGCAGACTTAAGACAGTACGTAGGCTTTCTTAATAAGGTTTAGAATACCTTCACCTACAAAAGGTTGAGAAGTACTGTTGAAGGCTGGTGCGGAATAAACTTCCTAAGTCAACCAACAGCCTGGACTCCACTCCTTGCTCCTCTATTATTCCTCAAAGGAAGAGCACAAGCTGCATCCTTTCCATTGTCACCTCGGTGCCAAAAGCACACATACACTACACTGCTCACCAGAAACATGGCCGTAAGCTATGACAAGCCAGTGGTAGCTGTCCCATTTCTTGACACAAATTTAACCATATTATGCTCTTCTATAATTAATCAGAGGTGCTGCCTAGGCAGGAAGCTGAAAGTGCACAATAGAAGAAAAATAATTTTGTTTAGCAATTTGCAGCATTAAAAAGAAAAACTAACCAGGCAGTATAGAAATGTTTCCATCAAATGTTCATGTTATGGTAAGGCTCAGAATAGAAGGCACAAATCATCCTCACACAGCCAACAATTTGTAAGTTACACCTTTCATCATATCAAATGACCAGCTTCTGAAAATAGTAACGTACCACCAGTGAAACATAAGATAACAGAAATGGTGAAATATGTCCTAAACCTGCCACATTTATAAGTTGAGAGGATTCCCACCAGGTCTTGCAAGTAAGCCTTCTCTATTTACCCTCAATTTCATAGGAGTTCCGTTTGCACATTGCTTTTTGCTACAGATCTCAGTCCCTTGGGGTCTCCTTGTAATCCAACATTGTTTCAAGAACATGCAGCAAAAAAAATGAGGCCTGTTGCCACCAGAATAATTCATGTGGCAGCACGGCAACTTAGTTCTGATCTTCATCTTTCCAAGGGGTTTCTCCCAGGATAAACAAGTGGAAAGTGTCTGCAATTATATATATGTAAGGAGACTGACAGCACAAAGCAAACAGAGGCCCAATGTGCTGCCACCCACAAAGCAATCCCTCTTGCTCACCTTTTATTTCCTACATTTTTCCTAAGAGAAACTGAGGCTGAAATGATGTTGGACTGACCATGCCAGTTACCTGTATGCAGCCTTAGGACTCCCTGTTGTGCTATATTTTTTCTGATGGGTTTCATATCAGAGAGACAACAAAACAATTATGAAGCAGTACCAAAGAAATCCAAGTGACATGGCTCACAGACAGAGACAGAAGTGCCATAACTGAAGTTAAAATTGTAAAGTAATGATAAGCCTGAACACAACGTCCTGGGCACGCCACTGCTGGAGCAGACTGGGAAAGCTGGTTCCTTAAAAGCACAGCACCTTTGCAGAGACATACTAGAAAGTGGATCCTGTAACAGCAGCAGCAGATTGACAGTTCAGACACAACAGTACGTAGGTGCTGGGGACAGCTGGGGAGGGATGTCTTTAAAAGAGGAAAAAGAGCATAGCTGCACAGTGACCTGAAACAGAGCATTTTGGCAAATGTCAAGGTAAAGTTTCAGTGAGGCAGTGCACAACTGAGCTCAGCAAAGGGGAAAAGATGTGCAGCACACGGAAGAGCACAAACAGGGCACCCTGTCAAGTGGTGGCAGGTTATGCTCAAATGAGTACAGTAAGTAGTAGACCATGCTCTGTAACAACAACTCAGTTCTGGTGTCCCTACCGTATTTGTAAGAGAACCTTGCTTAATTTGCAGACAAAGCACAGCTTGCTGTTTCACACACTTTGATGAAAAGCTTATAAATTGCATATCCCACACAGGAAAAATCTGGGGGGAAGGGAGGGAGAAAATGTTTCTAATTCTCTCTCTCTCTCCCCAGACCCCTATCACAACTAAGAAAGTTACCACCTTCTGTCTGCTTATTTCATATTTTATTGATTAAAATAGTGAAATTAAACATACATGCAGACAGAAGTGTTCCATCTGATCAATCTGAACAGTAAGAATGGTGTTTGGAGATCTGAGCTGGTTTGTAATAAATCCTAAATATTTACAACATACAAAACCATGAGTAAAATTCTCTTGCTGTTAAAAGCTTATTGTATCTAAAACATCTTGCTATACTCCAAGCACCAATGTCTTCATACACTGTTCTGTGTTTTCTGGCTCTCTCCATCATTAACTGGTATTACAGAAAGTACATTACATTCGCTATAGTATATTTCATTATGTTTGATTGTCATCTTCTGCAAACCTTAGTGGGTTTGAAATTCTTTTGCATAATATGTACTAGAATTCATATCCAAAATACTTGAAACTCACAAATCCAGCAATCTGCAGTCTGTTTTTCAAGCATTGCAAATATTTTTAAATACATGTGCCAGCAGTTCTGTATTTATAAAACAGATAAATATACTACATTCAAAATAAAACTAAAAAGAAACCAAATCAAAAAGACGCACGCATACTTCCTTTCCATTCCTATAAAATATCTGTAGGATGTATTCCAGTAATTTCTGCTATATTTCCTCTTTATATCAGCAATTAAATAAAAGCTAAAAAGCTATTTATCAGTTACTAATTAAAATACAAGCATATATTTAAAAATTTATACTTGTTAATATACAGTAAATGCATTATATATTTAAAAGCAGAGATATTCTTATTTAAACTGCATCTAAACTTGTATTGTAATAAAAATAAAACAGATTTCATAGCTCCTGAAAATACCAAAAGGCTGCAGAAACCTGGCAGAACCCATGAAATTTGCCTCACTATGCAGCTGTTGAATGAGCAAGAATTTGTTCTACTAAAAGAACCCTCTCTATATATATTTTATAAAAAACCAAAATTCTGTGAGGAGCATGCATGACTTCTACCATATCCTAGAGTCAGCACTGTATGAATATATTTCTTTTTAACCCAGAAAAGGCTACCTCCTTGGTGTCACAGTCAATTTTTTTAAGCTGTCACCAATAAAGTTCAAGTATATTCCATACTTTTTGTGTAACAGTAAGGGTGTAAATCATAGAATCATAGAATCATTTGGG